>NC_083280.1:75042436-75206763 GCF_963506605.1 Zootoca vivipara
TTTTATCTGGGAGCAATTTAGCTTAATATATTGAACTGCTAGTGATTTCAAATTCTACCTGTAGCCTCGCCCTTTTTATCTGTCTAACTTAGGGCTGCATCTAATTTCCTGCATACGTAGAGTAAAATACATACGCCTTGCAAGTGCATTTTGTCACACATAGCAATAAACATGTGTCTATTTTAGCGTATTTACTGGTGGGTGGAAATTCCTGACTGGCAAGCACATTTCTGTAGATTGTACATCTGGAAAATGTATGGCATGAGCTCACTTTCGTTTACAAGGTAGGTGCATTAAAGTGGTTCAGCAGTTTATGACTCCAGCTAAATTCCCCAAAAATAGTCAGGATATGAAAAAACTGTTTATCGGAAGAAATGTAAACGTACGAACGCTCTATTTTAAACACTTGGATTGTAAATAAACTGTTCAGAGAGTGGGAAATTGTCGTTTATTCCTAACTGAAGCCAGAAAGATACATTGTGTTGGGTTTTAGTTGACAGTCTGCCAGTTAGCAATTATCCTGTTGCTGGAGAAATGACATGCAACATGGAAAGTTTTAAGTTGTGACAGTTGGCTGTAGAATTCGGTTTTTAAACGGTTCAGTGGACTTAGAAACACCAGACTGTTAAATATCAGAATTGTTGTTTATTATAGGCCAACGAGCTTTCAGAATTCTAGAGAGAAACTGCTTTCTTGCAATCGGTTTTGCTCAGCACCTACTCCAATCAGTTCATGAATCCACAAACTCAAATGTTTGGCAGAAAGAGAAATCCTGTTGGCAATTTCTACTAGCCAATAACCATATCCGCCTGCCCACAGTGGGTATCTGCACCCCAAAAGGTGTCAATCCACACACCCCCACCTATCAAACATGACACATAAGTGGCTCACATAAATGTAAACAAGCTTTAATAATGAACTGAGAAAAAAACTGTAAGAAAGGTTCCCCCAGAGAAACTAAAACAACATCGAGAGGCAAGTCTGAGGCAATAAAACAAGAAGAGGCAGTTGGTCTCTCTCAACTGACATTCTTAACAGAACACGCACTGAAGGGAAGGGCTGATTCCAGAGCATAAAAGCAAAAAAAAAAAAAATGCACAGGCCCCGCCTACCAGATACCAGGCACTCTATAATTCAAATTAGGCCCCAGTATTTTTCTTACAGGGAGAACCCTTTAAATAGGCCTGGGTACCACAGTGTTTTGTCCCTACCATCTGAGTTCATTGATCTCTTACCTCAGGGCATGTAATCGGATAACCCTGCAACTGACCCCCTACATCAGGGGTCAGCAAACTTTTTCAGCAGGGGGCCGGTCCACTGTCCCTCAGACCTTGTGGGGGGCCGGACTATATTTTTTTGGGGGGGAAATATGAATGAATTCCTATGCCCCACAAATAACCCAGAGATGCATTTTAAATAAAAGAACACATTCTACTCATGTAAAAACATGCTGATTCCTGGACCATCCGCGGGCCAGATTTAGAAGGCAATTGGGCTGCATCCGGCCCCTGGGCCTTAGTTTGGAGACCCCTGCCCTACATTGTGTGCTACTCATGAGGAGACCAGACCTAAATTGGCATACCAGATTAAGTAAATCAGCATACTAGATTTGAGCTAAAGAACTCCTTTTATTTTCCAGTCTGCTGTGTCCATTTGTTCTCTCCCCTACTTTTAAAAATCCTTACTAAAACCCCATATAATGTCAAATGTTAAGGTTCACGTAATCCCCCACTTGCCTAGTTCTCTTGGTTCATGCTACAGGAATATAGGATTGGAGTTGATAGAGAAGAGCAGGCTGCTCTGATCTGAGTTGACTGCTCTGATCTCAGTTACACATATTTTTGATGAAGAGCTGAAAATTCTATTGTCAGTCATTGACCAAGAAAACTCAATATGTTCCTGGATCCTGTACTCTGGAATATAAAATTACATGTTTCTTCCTAATTGCTCTGGGCGCTCTGTATTTTTACACTCAATTTAATTAACACTCACTCCCCTCTTAATTCTTTACCTTATCTTTCATCTTAACAAATAAACCCTGCAAACCACTTTTAGAAATTAGATTTCCACCCACATTGAATAAACAAAATATGTCTGGTCTTGTTTCGTTTTTTTAATGAGTAGTATATTTTTTAAGTAAAAAATTGAAATCCAGAAAAAAGGCATGAGGTTTTAACAACACAAACCTGCAATATCAAAATAAAAATGAGCATGTTTAGCCCCAGCAATTAAAAACAGCCTAATTTTTAAAAGCAATAAACTCTGGGCACATTTGCACTATGTTAAGCAGAAAGGAGTGGCACACTCCACAACCACAAACAACTTTTAATGTACAGTCATACCTCTTGTTGTGTTTGCTTAACGTTGCGGCTTTTCGAGTTGCGAACATGGCAAACCCAGAAGTGTATACTTCCGGGTTTCGCCACATGCACAGAAGCGTTCTGCATACTTTGCACATGCGCAGAAGCACGGCTCTATTTGTGGACTTTCCAGGGTGCGAATGGCACCCTGGAATGGATTGTGTCCGCAACTAGAGATACCACTGTACAGTAATGTGGAAAGCATATTTTCATTTAAAGTGGTACCTTGGTTCTCAAACTTAATCCGCTCCGGAAGTCCATTCCAAAACCAAAGCATTCCAAAAACCAAGGCATGCTTTCCCATAGAAAGTAATGCAAAATGGATTAATCCGTTCCAGACTTTTAAAAACAACCCCTAAAACAGCAATGCAATTTAACATGAATCAATGAGTCCATTGAAACAAAAACAATAATCAATGTACTGTACTATAAAATAAACAAGACAGTATTGTAGATGATAATTAAAATTATTATTTTTTCCTTACCTACACTGATGATGGTCATTGTTTGCATGGGGGGCTTTCATCCATTTCCGCAGTCACACAATCATTAGCTGAACTGGGTTCCACACAGTCACAAAAACAAATTAACCGAAAAAGCCTCAAAAACGCAAAATAAAGAGCAAAAACGAAAGCACCAAACTTAATCCATTCCAGAAATCTGTTTGACTTCTGAAATGCTTGAAAAACAAGGCACTGCTTCCGATTGGTGAAGGCGTCCTGGAAACAACAGCCGACAGCCACATCGGACATTCGGCTTCCGAAAAATGTTTGAAAACCGGAATACTTACTTCCAAGTTTTCGGCGTTTGGGGACTAAGGCATTTGAGTACCAAGGTACCACTGTACTATCTTATCTTACCTTCAAGCTGGCACACCGTTAACATTTTTAAAAAATCTAAAGCCATACAGTGTAAGTAAACACTGTCAAACAAGCTCCAGTTTTAAAAGAGGGTCAGTGTTGTGCAGTGAACAGCGTATCTGCGTTGTTGTATAACGATAACCTGTGTTCAAATCCCCAGACATGAAACTATTTGGTGACCTTGGGCTAGTCACTCACTCTCAGCCTGAGCTGACTCACAGGAATAGTGCTGAATGAGAATAAAACGGAATGGGAGCTCTTTGGATAAAGGGATTATTTAAAGAAAATAAATATGAATTAAAATGTGTATTATACTCTAAACTTGCTTTCTAGAATATGTGCCTTGCTTACAGAAGCACAAGAGACAGGGCCGTCAAGCGGGTCGGGCGCCCGGGCGCCATGGTGCGCAGATTGCTCCGGCGCCCCCGCCCCATTTCTTCCTGCGGCTGGTGGGCGGGCGCGGCGTGGTTTCCACGCGGCTTCGCCGTGCAGCGCCCCTCTGCCGACCTGGCACCCCGCGCCACCCAGCCTACCCGTAGAGCCGGCCCTGACAAGAGAGATCTGGACCCTGCTCATGAGTTGATGACTGCTGTGGGTGGGAGGAGCTGGGGTAGACAGGAGTCCCATAGAAGAAGTCCTGATGAAACAAACATGTGAATTGCTGAAGTGTGGGTTTTGTCCCAAGCTGGATAAATCTGCTTGTGAATAAATAGATGGTATAGTTAACAGTGGTCTCTTATGAGGCATTGCATATAGGAGGCATTAGATCTGATTTCTCTTCGTCTCTCTCTGGGAAGGGTCTGCGCTTCTAGTTTTCATCACAGCTGCTGAGTTACTTAGCCCATTTCTAAATCCCACTGAAGTAAACATGCTATGCATTTTCGTTTGAACCCTGCATTCAAGACTTAAAGTGTGCGCCTGTGTGCAATAGCAATTGTTTTGTTTTTTGTAGATGTGCCATTTACTGGGATTTTCATTTCATTAGGCTAAATGCTAGAGAAGGGCTAGGTTCTACCTCCCAAACATTTGCTAGGGATAGGCAAACTGGCACAGGTCAGTTACCCTGATGTGGTGTTCAGACAAATGAAATTTGTTTTATTTTTTCCTCGTTTGACTTCTTTTTTTATAAGTATTTTTTTTATTAAAGGTTTCTTGATTTACATAAGTATGTGCGATGTCTCTCTCTTGTATTTTTTTTCCATTTATCATTTTTACAAATCAGTTTCATTTGTTGAGACAAAGAAGAGGAGAAGAGGGGTAGACATGGGGGGAGTTGGAGGGGTTGGGTGATGATGCTTCTATTTTACTTAATATGTGTAGAGTTTGATGTCATCGTTGCTTGTGTAGGTTCTCTTTTGTCCGCTTGTGTTCCTTTGGTGGTGAGAGAAGTTGGGGTTGGCCTAGGCTAGGGTGGGGTTGTTCATTTGTGGTTGGCTGTGGTGCTCTTTGTTTTCATGTGTGAGTGAGGTGGGTGGGTGTTTTGGATCAGGTAAGCCATATTGATTTGTATGCTGTTGGTAGATTTTTGTCATTGTCTTGTTGGGCTGTGTGTGTGATGAAGGGGAGCCATACTAGGGTGAAGGTGTGTTCTTCTGTTTGTCCTCGTGTCATTTTCAGCTTATTGGTCAATTTTTCTAGTAAGGCTCTTTCCCATACTGTTTTGTACCATTGGTCCATGCTTACTCTTGAAAGGTCTCTCCAGTGTCTGGTGATGATGTTTCTGGTTGCTGAGAGTAGGCTCGTTTGACTTCTTGTACTTGGATTCATAAGGCAGAGTACAAAATATATTCACTTCATGTCAAGCATGGATGGTGCGTGCCTGTATGTATCTTGGTATATGCAGTCTGTTGTCCCACTTTACCTAACAAAAATGTAAAAAACCAATTTCAGTGCATGAATTTCATTTACTATATCAAGGCTTTTCCAAAAATGACTTAAGCTATCCTTTTACGTTTCACCAATTTAGGGCACATCCACACATTTAAAGCACATTCAATGCATTGGTCGATGGAAACGCTGTGTATTGGTGAAGCAGTGTTACATATCTTCATTTGTAAAAGATGTATACATTTTTTCTTTGGCATAATTTTGCTATTTCTTTGTCTGTTTTGCTTTTGTTTTCTTCATTTTTTCCCTAAATATTTTTATGTATATGTGTTCCTTTTAAACCAATATAGATTAATATTAAAAAAATATAAAAAGAATCAAGCACATTCAATGCACATTTAAAGTATATGACCGCTTGCCCCAAATAAGAATCCTACCAAACTGTAGTTTGTTAAGGATGGAAATGGTAACTCTGTGAAGGGTGGCAGTAGAAGAGGAGAATGAAGACCCATGATAAAAGTACGCAATTTCGAGAGAATAATTCAGTCTGGACTCTGCCCCCCTTCACTTTCTGCCCTCAGTCTTGGCTGCTCCATAGAATCATACAATTGTAGAGTTTGATGGAGCCTCAAGGGTCATCTTGTCCACCAGCCTGAAATCTCAGCTAAAGCATCAATGACAGGTGGCTATCCATCCTCTGCTTAAAAACCTCCAAGGAAGGAGAGTCCACAACCTCCCGAGGAAGTTAAACAGCTCTTACCGTCAGAAGTTTTTCTCCTGTATGTTTAGCTGGAATCTCCTTTCTTGTAACTTGAAGCCATTGGTTTTAGTCTCCAGAGCAGGAGAAAACAAGCTTGTTCCAATTTCAGTTCAGCTGCTCAGGTGCCAGCCTGAGCTTTGAAAAGCACATAGAGCTGAGAGAGGAAGTGGGGGAAATTGCTGTTCTTTTCACTTCCTACTCCAGCTCCATTTACTCTTCAAGAGGGCGGGGGGGGGGGAGGTGATAATCCTTGCCACCCTGTAACTTGGGGAACAGTGAGTGGGAAGTGAGATGCAAAAGATTAATGAGTAGGTCCTCATGGAAGCCATTGTGCCCACATTGATGACCTCTGAAGTATATCATGCTATGTTCCAGGAGTACTAAAGTGTGCTTACTTTAACTACAAACATGGCATGATTCTGGCAAAGCCAGGCCTATATAAGACTTTATAATTGATTTCAGCATGTGATAACATTTTTTAAAAATTAAAATATACCCACATTTCCTTATAAAAAGGTAAAGGTGACTTGTATGCCAGAATCAAGCAGTAATGCAACAGAGCAGCAGATCAAGAGATAACAGATAAGACCAGCAATAACATTTAATTAAAAACCCATGTTTTTAATTTAAAAACTCTCCCTCCCAATACACTAATGTACTCAGGATGATAAGGTTAAGCCAAACCTTTCTAAACAAGAAGGTTTAAACACCATGACTAATAAGGAAGGGGCAAAATGCTCTTCCTCACAAGTTTCAACACCTGGGTCAGCAACAGAAAAGGTCTTTTTTGATTACCTTAATCTGCAGGCAGCCTCAGGAAGCATGTGCTTAAGGCTACAATCCTATACCCACTTTTATTTTATTTTTTACAAGTAAACTATGGACACCCTCAGGATAGTTAATTAAATTTAAAACCATAAATATTTAACAAAACAAAACACAAAAAAGCCAAACAGAATAAAACAACCACAGTGAAAATTAAACTAAACAAAGCAAACTACAGCAAAGCATTAATACGGTAAATTGAAAGCCTTATTATTAATATGCCTGAGGAAATAACGATGTGCTGACCTGTTGCCAGGTGAGTATTATCAGTGGGAAGGAAGGAACAACATCACAGGAGGAGTGTTTCCACCTCGCTGCCTCTGGAAGCCTAGCAAGTTGCTGCAGGAGACGGACTCTGAGCAACATCATGGGGCAGAGGGGTTTCCAGGACCAAGGTAAAACTGACAAGCTCCCTTGCTATTGTTGCTATTGCCAGGAGGTATAATCTGGGTGATGCGATCATGTTATATTTATAGTACTTAAATGCTGTCTTTGTGTATATTTGCTATTATGTTGCACTGTTATGAAATTGGTTGATGTGGGAACATGTTTTAGTTGGCTTGCAAGGAGCCTTCAGCTCGCCACCTTTTGCAATGAGAGACATGTAGAGGCGAAGGGCTGCTTTTGTGGTATGAACACATGCGGGGGCCCTGCATCGTTATGTCACCTCAAGCAGCAGCATGGGCCCCTCCAAACAGTGCCACTTCAAGGTGAAGGCTGTGTTTTGTGCTCAAGGGCACAGCCCAGGCCCTTCCACAATAGCACTCCTTCCACTTGTCCACAAAGGCAAAATTCCCCGGGGACGCACACCCTAATGAAATGTGCACTCCCATCGCTGGCTTGAGAAGTGGTGCGTGCATAACATTAACCACAATCCATGTCTACCCCATATCTACTCTTTTGTTCCTTATGAAATACTGTGTCCCCCAAAACAATTTTGATCCAAATTGAGAAATAGAATGAACTACCGTGTTTCCCCTATTTTAAGACATAGTCATTTTATAAGACGTAGCAGGATTTTTACACTTTTGCGGAATTAAGCCATACCCCGAAAATAAGCCATACCCCGAGCCAGCGGAACCCAGCATGCCGGCCACGGCAGGAAAAGAAGGGGTGCTGGGTTGGTGCCCGGAACTGGCTACTGCTGCTGCTGCAGCAGCGCCGCTTAGAATGAGACCGCCGAGCGCCCCAGCAGCGGGACCGACAAAGCGCCCAGCAACACAGCACGGAGTGCCCTAAGCCACAGCCACAGCAGCAGCAGGAGGAGGATTCAAAGTGCTATAGAGCACCGCTGGGTCCCGGAGACTCAGGGCGCTCCGCGCGGCGCTGCAGGGCACCAACCCGACAAGCCGCCTCCTCTTTCTGCCGTGGCTCGGCACCTGGAACTGGTTGCTGCTGTTGCTGCTGCTGAAGCGCCGTGCAGCTCTCTATCCGTCCTCGCCCTCAACTGCTAATTTCTCCCTCACACACGGGCGGGGGGGGGGAGAAGCAGGAGGAGGCACAAGCACCGCGCGCTCGGCCCTCTTTCGGCGTCGCCAGGCGAGCCGTGCTGGGAGCCTCCCCACTCTTCCCAGAACTTTTTTCCACTCGGGCAGAGCGCCCGGACGGGGAAACCCCTCGGCATCGGGAGCCCTGCTGGCCCCTTCCGCGCCGCCGGAATGTTGTGGGGCCACATGGCCCGAAGCAGAGCAGCGGCGGGTGACAAGCGGCGGCAGGAGCCACGCCGCCGAAACGTTCTGGGGCCACATGGCCCAAGGCAGAGCGGCGGTGGGAGGCAGCGGGAAGTAAAGGGCAGAGCCGGGCAAAAGAGCTCGACACTTGCGTGTTGGTTTGCCCTGGTTCCCACAGACCACTTCCCGTCAGGAAAATGGCAGCGGCAACCGTGGCAGTGGCGGTGTTAACGGCGCCAGGAAGAGGAGGCGGGTGCAGTCCGAGGCATGGCGCTGCTCCGCTCTCCGCCTGGCTCAACTCATTTTTGCGGGCGGCTTGTGTGAGTGGATTTCTAGTGTCTGGGTCGGCGCGCCTGAAAGGGAAGGAGGGGAGCCAAGGAGGGAGAAAGCAGGGCGGGAGACGGGAGGCCCGCAGCCCTTCTGCGCCACCAGGGCGACAGGCGGCGGGAGCGCTGCTGGCCCCTTCCGCGCCACCGGAGCGTCGTGGGCTGCATGGCCCAAGGCAGAGCGGTGGCCGGAGGCCCGCGGCCCCTTCCGCGCCACCGGGGCGACAGGCGGCGGCAGAAGCACTGCTGGCCCCTTCTGCGCTGCCGGACCGCACGGCGAGGAGGCCTGCCGCCCCAGCGCCCGGAACCGTGGCTGCAGAGCAGAGCGCTCCGCAGCGCCAAGCACTCAGAGCGCCCAGCAGCGCTGGGCGGAGCGCCGAGCCAGCGGCCTGGCCTCTTCCTGCCTGCCACCCCACCACCCGGAACCGGCAAGGAGGAGGGGAAAGGGGCACCTGGGAAGGAGTCGGGAGGGCCCTTGCTGCATGAGCCATGGGCACGCGGCTCCTTCCAAGCACAGTGAACGCTGCGCCTAGCTTTGAGCAAGAGGCATGAAATGGACGCAGCGACGAGGGTGATGGCTGCGCGGGCGGTGGCCGCGTCACATCTCCTGGCGGCCGTGGGGGCTCTCGGTGCTGCCTTGCCCGGGCCCCGCATTCCCCGGAGGCCTTCCGCCTCGCCAAGCTCGGCCGGCCTCATGCGGTGGGTGGAAGGCGCGCGGGTGGCCTGTCTAAGGCCGGGCGGGATCCCTCAGCCCTGCTCATCTTTATGCATTTATTTCGCAAAACACCCCCCCCCCAATAAAGCAGCAGGAACTTTGGAGCAGTTGGCGGGGGGGGGGATGGGAGAAAGATTTAAAAAACCAAGACAAAGGCATCACCTCTTCCTGGCCCAGCCAAGGAGGCCTGCCGCCCCACTGCCCGGAACCATAGGTACCATAAAAATATAATAAAAATAAGACATCCCCTGAAAATAAGACACCGTGTGTTTTTTTGAGGAAAAAAAGTTATAAGACGGTGTCTTAAAAAGGGGGAAACACGGTAGCAGCACTTCAAGCTGCAAATGTGTACATAGCAATGAATGCAAGCTTAAATGTTAGGAAACCTGGTCTTTACTGCCCTAATCACCCACTTCAGTAACTCTATCTTAGAAAATAATGTAAACAGAAAAGTGCCTGGGAAATTCCCTCTTATCCAGGCTTCTGCTTTTTCCTGGTACTAGAAGGAATGGTAAGAGGGAAAGGACCTAGCCCTGCTTTGCTTAAATATAGAGAAGGGAAGAGTTATCTTGCTTTTATCAATTTTAGGGGTTCTTATAATATACCACACGTGACCCTTGAATCCTTTGCCAAGTCCTCTTATTTCCTGGTGTACGAACAATGGAGTGACCCAGGGTGTGTAGCTCACCCTACGAACTTTTATTGCCCCACTTTTAACGATACACAAAGTTAACGGAGATTTCGCTGGAATGCAAGAGACTGAGAAGCACCTCTATGGCCTCTTTCTGCATGCGAGAGGCAGAAAGGTATAGGTTTGAGTCTGGGAGGCGAGATTAGGCTGCTTTAGGAAGCTTGGAGTGAAGTGTGTGCACGGTGCCAAATGCAGAACATAAAAGCAAGCGTATAGAAATGCTGCAATGTATGTCTTGCCTTCACAATCGCTTTTGCAAAGCCAGCACTCTTCAGCTGCTACCTCCATTGTGTCAGAGAAAGCTGCTCCGAGATTAAAGGACAAAGCAGATAACTCTCTCTTTTGTGTGTGTTTTAAACCAAGGCAACTCATTCTGCTCCACCTAGCATTAGAAGCATCAGCATAAAGAGATTCACGACAAACTTGACCCGCGCAAAAGAGAGCCAACCGAAGAAAAAGCAAGCCTGTCGTTGCCAAGGTGTGCGTGTGCAGGGCTTGGAGGTGGAGACGTGTTCGAGGTGCTTAAGAAAACGCGTACCCCCCCTTTTTTTTCCAACGGGGTGTTTTTTAAAAAGTGACTTTTGCGGTTCGGGTCTCCTCCCGTGAACGCTTGAAAAGGTACTGGCGGCTGCCTATGTCTCTCTCTGTGTGTGTGTTAACTTCACCCCTCGCTGACCCCGGCGCGCGCGACGGAGAAGCCGTGGGGACGCAGGGAGGGAGGTGAGGGGCTCGCCGCCGCCAGCTCTTCCTCCTCCCGGGGGCAGCAGCACCCAGCAGCCCCCTTCGTCCGCTTTACGGCGGCATTTCCCGCCTGCTGCTCTGCCCATCCCCGCCGCCCCTCTCTCTTCCTGCAGGGCCAGCCGGCCAGAGGTTTATGGGGACAGACGGAGGCGCCTCAGCTCAGCCGCCTTCTCTCTCTCTTTCTCTCTCCGGCGGCGGCGGCGGCGGCAGCCCGAGCCTCTGCAGCGCCGCCTTTTTCCTCAGCAGAAAGGAAAACACACACAACACACGCACACGCCCCACACGCTCGCTTAGTTGCAACCGGTTTGTACCGGCCGCCGGCTCTGGCTGCCTCCACACGGCAGCGCCTCCCCGCCGGAGGATGAAAGCAGCCCGGGAGGGGCGGCGGGGGAGAAAGAGCTCGGCGCTGGAAGGCGGCCTGCGCGCCCACCGGCCGGCCGGCTAGCTGGCTCCCTCTCTCCCTCCAGCAGCCTCTTTCGGCCTGAGGGCGCAAATAAATAGAGGGCCGCCCCCCGCCTTGGGGGTGGGTGGGATCCCTGTCGCTGCAGAGCGAGCCTTCCTTGCTTGCCGCTCCCCCCACCCCCCGGGACGGCGGCAGGTAAATAGAGGGGTGGGGGGGGGCGACAGAGGGAGAGCCCCGTGGGAATATTTGGGTGGGGGTTGTGGGTGGGTGGGGGTTGCTGTGTCACACTGGGGGCTGGGGCGGGAGAGGCAGCAACTTTAGCAGCAGGGAGGTGGTAGTGGTGGGGAATTAAAATATAAAAATATCCCTAGCCTGGACTAGGGATGTGCAAAGGGGAGCCAGTCTGGAGACTGCTGCAGTGTCGTGGGCTGCAGACGCTGGGAGGTTAAATTCTGCAAGCCCAGATTGAGCCGCTTGCTGTGCTTTTTCAACGAGCAAGTCGCTCCCCCCCCAAAAAAAATAAACGAGCCTCCAATTGAGCACATAGCTTTTGCTCAGGTTGCTTCTGCAGGTTGCAGATCTCCCCGTGCACCACCCCCCCCCCCGTCGTAGTGCGATTTGCTGCTGAGCAAGCATGCATTGGACTATGATGTTAATTAACTTCTTCTCTTTTTGCAGTAATGCTATGGCAGGGCCGCGGCGAAAGCTTCATTTCCTGGTTGTCTGCACAGGGGGATTCTAGCCAGCTTTCGTGAGGTTAACTTGCTGATATTTGTCCTTTCTTAGGCTCTCTCTCTCTCTCCCCACTGTACAAAGCTTAATACTAAAAACTCATTCAGGATCTTTCAGCTTGTTATCCCGCAAACCTCCCATGTGCATTGATGCCATTGTGTAAACAAGCAGAAATAGAAGATGCAGGGCTCTTAAAATGCAAAGCCTGGAGAACCTGCATTCCTCAAGTTCCGGTTAGAATTGTATGTTGTGGACAATCAGCGCACTATTCCCAAGTTAATTTTGTCCCTGCACACTGTACCCACTGTCATTTGGAAGAGGCATGCTTGTTTTATGTTATGTGAACGCAATGTGTTTTCTTGTGGTTAATGAGCTACAACTGTCAAAGATGGGTGTCCCACCAGTGACTCATAAGCGAAAAAGCTGCATATGTTCTGGGAGAAGGAAATGTTAACACTGCTAAATAGGCTACTTTTGGAGTTTGGGTCTCAGGCTGGTGCTAAGGAGCCCTATTGATGGTTTAACCAACTTTAAAATATAATTTCGATAGAGCAGGGGTGGCCAACTTCCAAGAGACTGCGATCTACTCAGAGTTAAAAACTGGCAATGATCTACCCCCTTTTGGGGGGGTTCAGGTCAGGTCCTCTTTAGGGAGGAGGAAAGCGATGCTGAGCTTTTTTTTAGGAAGGAAAACCCTGCTTTTGGTGGTTCAGGTCAAAATTGTTGAGCTTTTTTTAGGGAGGAAAGCCCCATTTTTTAGGGGTGCAGGGCTTCTTGGGGGGGAGCCGATGATCTACCGGTGATCTACCACAGACATCCAGTGATCCACTGGTAGATCACGATCTACCTGTTGGACATGCCTGCAATAGAGCATTTAATACATTACTGCAATATTATTTGCCCTTGCAAGGCTCTTGCTCTCTTTTTGCTGATGGAAGAGCTAAGAGGTGGTTCCACTTCAGTCATTTGCTGAGTGCTAGGATTTGAATCCAGAGTGCAGAGTCCAAATTTCTTTCCAATAAATTCTTTTTCTTTGGTCATAGTTCCAAGATAAGCTGCAAGCTCATACCTTAAACGAGAACGTCACAGTGCCTTAAGGACAACAAGGTGTTCCTTTTTTTAAAGGTACTTTAATTTCCACATGCACTTCCACATAGGTTTATCGTGTCGCCTCTTTTTAAAATTTCATTCTGGAGACTTAATCAAGTGTATTGTTAACATTCAAACATGAGGATATCACTGTGTCTAAGCCTATCCTCAGCTTGCCTCAAGATACCCTGGGAGTTAAAGGGTATAAATGTGTTGAGGCTGAAGTGCATGTTGTCTTATGACAGCCTGGAGTTCAGTGTGTGTATCTGGAAGTTAAGATTATTTTGAAGCTTCATTTTGTAAAACCAGTTTTATATATGAGGAGGTTTTTCTCCTTCACAACTAAGTGTTAAAATACTAGAACTGCCCCCCCCAATTAAAAACAACCCCCTCCCATGTTTCTTATTGGTTTGCCCCCTGATGGCACTCCAATATTCTTGAAGGCTGTCTTTTATTAGACTATGATTTCGGTTTTTGTTGTCAGCAACTAAGTGGACTAAGTAAGGAGACAGTCTTCCTGTTTTGTTGTTTTTTGTTGTTGTCAGTTGTGGATTAAGTAAGAAGGAAGGATTGGAAACATCAGGAAGCAGATATGCCAGACACTTAAGGCTGCATTGCTAAAGTTAGCTGACTTGCTGTGACCACTTCTGGTAAGTTAAACCTTTTTCTTTAATTATCCTTGCATTTTCCACATTTTCCTCTGCTTGTGTGCCACCCTTTCTCCAAGATGCTCAGGAAAGGATATGTAGGATTATCTAATTTTATCCTCTCAACACTTTCTCTCTGTTTCTGTCTCTGTCTCTCTCTCTCTCTCTCTCTCTGTGTGTGTGTGTGTGTGTGTGTGTGAGAGAGAGAGAGAGAGAGAGAGATAGATGGATGGCCATCCAGTGAGTTTCATGACCAAGAGGATATTTGAACCCAGTTATCATGTGTACTTGACTAAAACTCTATCCTATAACAAGGTGTAGGCAGAAATTCGGATACAACCAACTAGTGGTTCACAGAATTCTTACAAGCAATGTTGGGCTATGTGAACCTTGGTCTCCTTCAACAAAACAGTTCTTATGTTAAGCAAGAATGCATACTCAGGATGACTTAGTGCAGATTAGTTGTGCTTTAACTGTTCAGAGGTCTTGGTTATTCAGTTCTGCTGTGCAAATTGAAAGCACTTTAATGGGCCATGGGGAATCTAGTTTAAAAACCAAACAGTAAACCAAACAACACTATAGTTGGTAACTCCTGCACAATATTATATTGGTTGTCAGTGTGTTTTTTTCGGTCTGTGTGCATGGTGAGCTGTATAGCATTGCCTTGATCTGACTTCTAGATAAGTGCCGAAGCATGTTAAAATAAGACTGCTTCCCTCAGTTAACAATTGTTACCTAAACAAACACAACTAAATCAATGCAAACATTTAGTGTTTATTTTCTAAAAGTATTTTCAGCTGTTTAATGTTGGATATCATGAAAGCTCAGTACAACCTCCCCTTAGTCTTATTAGTGCAATTCTGTGTAGCATTGCATTATTTCTTTGCTACTGTTTATCGATTTGACAGTTTTGGGAAAAAGAAGACACTTGGCAAAAAGTTATTGTGAGTGAATAGAAATGTCTGAAAACAGGAACAATAATCCTTGTGCTCTGCTTCTCTGCACAAAGTGTTGAAGTGGAAATAATTAGTTTCTGTTTAACCAAGAGCGTGATAGGATTGCAGGCTATTGACAACTGTGCTTTCTAGAGTGTTGGGCAAGAGATGTTAAACTTAACCACAAACGGATAGCAGATTTTATCTGGAAACCAGGTAACATAAAAGATCACTTATTAGTGATCTCTGAGAATGTGTATTGTTTGTCATATGCAGTTCTGAAGTGGTTTGAGGATACTGTGAGGTAATAAATAGTTTAGATCTGTGTATCGTTTAAGAGGAAGTTTGCTGTAAGGGGAAGGCTTAGGAGAACAACCCTATAAAACCCTGCATCCCTTCTTTAAAGTAAGAACCCAGTTGCATGGACTTACTGAAATGGAGACAAGACTCTGAAAGGAGTTGACACAGATTGTGGCATGTAAGATTACAGCTTTCAGATGTTAGACTTTGTAACTAAGATGTCAGCTGGCAGCTTGATTCTAGGAGCCATTGGAAATGCTTCTTGCTATTTAGCAATCCAGTGATGTGCTTTTTATTTATTTAAACAGTAAGCTCATTTCCTCCTTCTGGTTATATTTTTCAGAAGCCATGAAATGTGAATTGGGAAATACATTTATTTTATGAAATCTAGCCTTTGGTAGACAAGGACCCTGATCCAGTGAATGCAAATGTTTTAAGTTGCACTGGAACTAATGGCACAAATTAGTCACAGCTATCTGGTATCCAACACTTTCACAGGGACTTACCTGACTATAGTGGGAGTAAGTTCCTTTAATCATTAGGACTTGCTTCCTGAGAGGATAGATAGAATCAAATTACATGCCAAAACTTAACTTTAGCAGAAACGGGGCCAATCGTAGAGGAGTTAAATATTTTCTTTACAGCTTTCTGATTACCAAAGAAAGAAGACAACTAAATGAAAGCTTTAAAAGAGAGCAGAGAAACCCATGGAAATTGATGGATATGACTAATGTGAGTCCATTAATTTCAGTGTGCCTACTGTGACTAGAAATTAGCTGGATGCAACCCTATTTTTTCAGTAGCAATGGTTAGAAATATTGAGTGGTCAACAATTGCAAAGGCAATAATGCTATGAGTAAAACGCCACCAATGACTAGCATATGATTTTCAAATGTTATAATATTAATTTTTGGTCATTCGTATTTTAGTAACCATGAACTCTTGTACACTTCTCAAGTCTGGTATGAGGTTCTTTTAATCCTTAGCTTTCTACCCTCTTAGCCCCACTGCATACCAGTACAAATGTAAATATTGATGCAGATCATAGCACCTCACACCTGTGTTTGTTGTATGTAGGTTGGCAGACATCTAGCAACTTTTTGTGGGGATGCTTCTTGCCCCCAACCCCATGCATCAAGCTGTTTTTGGATGGGATATTTTTTTTTTGTGGGGAAGCTGCTATATTTGCTTGTTTACTTCATTTGCAAAGAGAAGTGCCCCAAAACAACCCCTACTTCTCATAAAACAGCTAAGATAGTATGGTGGCTAAAAGTGTGATCTGGGAAGATCCAGTCTTGCTCTTATAGCTACAGACTAACTTGAAAGGCTTCAGGCAACTCACTGTTTTCTCAGTCTCAGCAACCCAGACTTCAGTATGGGGTTATACTGGCCTATTTTACAATTGGAAGGGTTCCTGAGATAAGTGTACATGAAGTGAACATGTGGGATCCATTACATAAATGTTGTTTGTTGGTTATAATTAAGTAATATTCAGTTCCAAACATTGGGTTTAAAGGTCAATATCTATCTTATCTATATGGGGGAAAATTGATTATAGATTAAGGACAAGTCATTGCAAGGCAATAAATCAAATCAGCAGTCACCTTAGAGTTCTGTAAATCATTATAAAATATTGCAAGTTTCAAAGCTTGCTTGCATTGACCTCCCTTTTTACTTTCCTTCGGTCCAAGGCTGCTGTCGAGAGCTTGAGTGATGGTAGGAGTTGGGTCATGATTTTTCTTTCTGCTTGTTCCAGAGAATATGATCTTTTGAAGTCGGTATGAAAGTGTATAAAAATCAACCTCATACCAGAATTTCCTATTTCCATGTTCATTCCTGCTTCTTGGTACAGTAAGAGTTGCTTCAGTTTCATGTACCTGATATTTCTCTGCAGGCTGAATTGCCAAATACACCAAAAACATCATGTTCTAGAAGACTGAATGACAAGATTCTGTAAGTAGTATACTTTCCCCTTTTAATAAGTACTATGCAACTTTATAATATTTATACGGAAGGCCTTCCTTCCTTCCTTGATTTTCTTTTAACTTGAAATTCATGATGCAATTGATATTTCTATGTCCTTCCCATTGTAATTCTGACTATCCTTTTACTAAAATTAATCATTATTTGTAATACTTATTTTGCATCCTCATGCCTTTTGACATTTGGATATACTGTATTCAGTTTCTGTAGAAACAAAGATTATGGTAAATTCTCTGTCTTGGGAACCAAAACATCTGATTGTTTTCTTGTTAGTTACAGTCATACCTCGGTTTAAGTACGCTTCAGTTTGAGTACCTTCAATTTAAGTACTCCACGGACCTGTCTGGAACGGATTAATCCACTTTCCATTACTTTCAATGGGAAAGTTCACTTCAGGTTAAGTACGCTTCAGTTTAAGTACTCCGCGGACCGTCTGGAACGGATTGATCCACTTTCCAATACTTTCAATGGGAAAGTTCGCTTCAGGTTAAGTATGCTTCAGGTTAAGTACAGACTTCTGGAACCAATTGTGTACTTAAACCGAGGTACCACTGTACTTTGTATTACACAACATGACTTCAACTATCTTTGGAAATTCAGATTGTGTTCACATGAGGCTCCCGTGTTGCCCTATACATGGTACATAGTCTCAGAATAGCCAACGCTATCCAGCAATTGTGGCATCCTTGTGCCTTCAAAGCAAGCAAACATGTTCCTTTCTGCCTCCTTGCAAAACAAACATTTCTCCAAACTTTGGTTCCACAATGTGAGGCCAACAGCAAGTTGCAAGTGCTCTTAATGGGAACTTCTGACCAGGCATGATGTTGAGATCAGTATGCAGATGACACCCAGCTCTACCTTTCTTTTAAATCAGAACCAGTGAAGGCGGTGAAGGTCCTGTGTGAGTGCCTGGAGGCGGTTGGAGGATGGATGGCGGCTAATGGATTGAAGTTGACAAGACAGAAGTACTGTTTTTGGGAGACAGGAGGCGGGCAGGTGTGGAGGATTCCCTGGTCTTGAATGGGGTAACTGTGCCCCTGAAGGACCAGGTGCGCAGCCTGGGAGTCATTTTGGACTCACAGCTGTCCATGGAGGCACAGGTTAATTCTGTGTCCAGGGCAGCTGTCTACCAGCTCCATCTGGTACGCAGGCTGAGACCCTACCTGCCCGCAGACTGTCTCGCCAGAGTGGTGCATGCTCTGGTTATCTCCTGCTTGGACTACTGCAATGCGCTCTACATGGGGCTACCTTTGAAGGTGCCCCGGAAACTGCAATTAATCCAGAATGCGGCAGCTAGACTGCTGACTGGGAGTGGCCGCCGACACCACATAACACCGGTCCTGAGAGATCTACACTGGCTCCCAGTACGTTTCCGAGCACAATTCAAAGTGTTGGTACTGACCTTTAAAGCCCTAAACGTCCTCGGTCCTGTATACCTGAAGGAGCGTCTCCACCCCCACCATTCAGCCCGGACACTGAGATCCAGCACCGAGGGCCTTCTGGCGGTTCCCTCATTGCGAGAAGTGAGATTACAGGGAACCAGACAGAGGGCCTTCTCGGTAGTGGCACCCGCCCTGTGGAACGCCCTCCCACCAGATGTCAAGGCAATAAGTAACTATTCTACTTTCAGAAGACAGCTGAAGGCGGCCCTGTTTAGGGAAGTTTTAATGTTTGATGCTGTACTGTTTTTAATATTCGGTTGGAAGCCGCCCAGAGTGGCTGGGGAAACCCAGCCAGATGGGCGGGGTATAAATAATAAATTATTATTATTATTATTATTATTAAAACACCATTGACAAATATTTCATTCAATAAAGCTGAAGTGGCTACCAGGTCATTGTTATATCAATTCTAAGACCATGGTACCCAATCCTAGGCAATCCGAACACCACCTGTTAGCAGGATGAGACTTCCAGGTTTTTAAAGACACTTGGTGTATGTTGCAAACTTTTAGATCTTTGTATATTTACAAGATGCTCTTAATGGAGTTTAGGCAACTGGGTCAACTAAGAGCCAGTTCACATAGTATGTATTTCCCAGTGGATCTGTCTCCAGTTCTCTTGGTGCTCTGTGTTCCTTCTTACCATCTCTGTTTTCTATTTCTTTGTATTCTTTTATATAGAGCTTCTTCTGACCCTTGAATTCATCCTGGAAAATGGTGTTCCAGAAGTCACCAGATGGTGGATGGGGCTGGATGATTGTACTAGTGTCCTTCTTTACCCAGTTCCTGTGCTATGGCTCTCCATTAGCTGTTGGAGTTCTATATCTAGAATGGCTGGATATTTTTGGAGAAGGAAAAGGAAAGACTGCATGGGTTGGCTCCCTTGCAAGTGGAGTTGGACTACTTGCAAGTAAGTCTTTTAGATAAAGCATATGGTTGCTTTAAAATGCAGTGTTTACTTATTAAATGCTTTTCAAATGCATATATGTGATCTTTAAATTTCTGGCCTGAAAGAAATGAATTCTTTTAAGAATAGTTATTTGCATATATTAGAATAAGAATATAAAGAAAGAAAATGTCATTTGACTGTCGTCAAGTTGAAAATATGCAACTTTTGAGAAATTGCAAATAACTATTTAAAGTAAATTGGCATGATGGCTTGGTAAGGATTGATCTCTAATGAAAGTTAGGCAAGCATATTCTCTTTCCTGATAACATGCTCTGGATTGTGTGGTTTTACCCAGAAGCTACGGTAGTACCCAGCACTGAATTCAATTGAATTTATTCATAGTAATTGTTCTTAAGATTGCAAGCTTAGCAGACAGTAGGAAAGCCAATGTAGATGTTGCTGAAGCCAGCTTGTGTGAGCAGTGTAATAATATTTGACGTAAGAAGATGGAAGATTGCAGCAGCTATTTTCAGGGCTAGAAAACATGCAGTTTTTCAAATAATAGAAATAGCTATTGCAGTCTTATACAATTACCGTATATTCCGGCGTATAAGACGACTGGGCGTATAAGACGACTCCCTCAACTTTTCCAGTTAAATTATAGAGTTTGGGATATACTCACCATATAAGAAAAACGACCCAGTGTATAAGACGATCCCCGACTTTTGAGAAGATTTTCCTGGGTTAAAAAGTAGTCTTATACGCAGGAATATACAGTATCTGCTTCAGGTGTTAGTTGAAACATGAAACAAGAAATAGAAAACCTTCAGAAGTGAAACATCTGCACCAGCTTTTAATGCAAATAGAAAGTCAAGTTTTGTAAGCTCACCACAACCCGAAGGGGCTATGTTTATTTTGGAAATAGTTCAAATGGTAGGTACCATCCAGAGAAAGTTGGGCATATGTCTGATCTTTTGAAATGATTTTTCAGTGTTTGCGGTATTTTTAAATACTGCACAATTCAGTGGAGGGACAAGGTGCTGTGAAAAGTGAAAATTTCTTACCCTGGTCACTGAAAAGTTCAGTAAGGAAGCAGACTGTTTTCAACCTGCAGAGCTTTCTCTGAAATTCTATAGGTTGAAAACTTGATTTTTTTTAAAAAAGCAAACAACTTGAATTTGTAATATAATTGTAAGCTGGACTCTGTAATCCTTTGAGCTCTCAAAGCCAGGCTGTGAAACTAATTTTCTTAAATGTAAGAATTTGATGTACCAGCTTTTATACAATTCCACATGATATCTTCGCATTTAACAGTGAGTGTTGTAGCTTAAAAAGACCTACTACAGTTGAAACTCGGAAAATTAGAATATCGTCAAAAAGTGCATTTATTTCAGTAACGCAACTTAAAAGGTGAAACCAATATATGAGATAGATGCATGACATGCAAAGCAAGATATGTCAAGCCTTTATTTGTTGTAATTGTAATTATTTGCCATTAGGCGGGTCAATTATAAATGGAATGTAATTAATGAAATGTAATAGCGATGTTTATTTTTGTATTATTGTAACTATTCGTTTTATTACTGTGGAATTTCCAAAAGAAAGCATTTGTAAAAATTAAAAGAAAAAAAGTTGCATTACTGAAATAAATGCACTTTTTGACAATATTCTAATTTTCCGAGTTTCACCTGTATTTATGGGGCATCTCAATTTAAACTGTGGTTTCCAGTTGTAGTTTTGAGGCAAGCTGATTGCACAGGCAGAGCTTTCCAAACTGTGTGTCGCGACACGTTAGTGTGCCGGCTGCAGTGTGCAGGTGTGTCGCGCAAATCTCTCCACGTTAATCCTGGGGTTGGAAGGGGGTTAGTTTAACGTCCAGTTTGCTAGTAAAACTGAATTACAAAATGATGCACGTCTAAAAAGTGTGTCACCAACATGAAAGTTTGGAAAACTCTGGTGTAAAGCATTGATTTGGGTGTCGTGGCAAGGTGAATAAAATATGTACCTTCTGCAAAAACTGTTCTAGGCCCTTATAGCATGGCTGACAGAGACAAAATTTGTTGCAGAAGGTCCCACACAACCGTATCCCTCTCTTCTCCAGTACGAGCTCCAGTTCAATACTGGGATTTAGTGTTTGCCTTTATATCCTGCATTTCCTCTAAAGAGCTCAAGGTGGCACATGGAGTTCTGTCCTGACCTCTCATCCTCACTACAACTCTGTGAGGTGGATGAGAAAGAGAATAACTGGCCTAAGGGCTCCATGGCTAAATGAGGCTTTTAAACTGGGCCTCCCCAGTCCTAGCTTGGTACTCTGTATCACCAACACCACATCACTCTGGCTCTCAGGGATTCAATCCAAGACAGGATTTTGCCTTAAAATATGATTTTAAATATTTTTTTATGTGGTGGTGAAGTTTGGATCAAAATATTTATCACCAGTGCTTATGAAGAAAAACACATCACCCTTAAAGTGATTTGCTGGATTTCAAGGAGTGGGTCATATGGACATCATATTTAAACTTTAGAAATGGCATTGCCAGCTGCAGGAGGGAGGGCTATCCTGTTTCCCTCTCCATGGCAACCAAGGCTCTTTGGAGGTGCATCATCAACCAAAGCCAGGAAGATGTATAGCAAAACATCCAGCCTAATTTCCCAAGTCGTAAACTCTTGTAACAGCCCTGCTAGTGAAAAAAAAACCCCACTTGATTTCTTCTCTTACAGTACAAGGAGTTTTAGGTAATTATTAGTGAAATGGAGCCTCATTTATTGAGGCTCTTCTAAATGTTAGATGTGCAAGGGATAACAAATTTGGATAACCAAGAGCTGGTTACTGAGAATTCTTCTTTTTCTGGCATTATCTATAGCTGTATATAATAAATGTACTGGTTTTGTGTAAATGAACATTTATTATTTAAAATATTATGGGGTGAAAACCCTCATATTTTTGCAAGTCCTGTCATGATTAATTTTCCCCATTGATTTAAATGATACTAAAGTGTGCCTAATTTAGTTTGGATCCAGCCCATTGTGTTTATTTTTTAAAGCAAACGCAGTTTTTCTCTCTTCCTTGGCCTTTGTGCTGTGTTATTACTGTTTATATACCTATAATTATTATCTATATTTTAGATGTAATGCTCATGAACATTCAAATGAAAGCATGAAGCTTTTGCTCTTGAATTCTGACATCTACATTGGTGAGATCTAAATCTACCATCAGTTTCTCCTGAACCTTTGGGGCTTGGCAGCAAATAGTTTTACGGAGTATTACCGGAAGAAATACCAAGAAAAAAGTTTTTACCATTAACCATGGCTTTAATGCCTCCCTTAAATATCTGGAAATTCAACACTTTAACTGTGTGTCTGCTACCAAAAATGGAGCCCCGTGTTTGGCTCTCATTTCATAAAACTAAAAAAAAAATTATACCTATGTCCTCAAATTTCCCCATGCCTTCTGCCAGCAGCCACCAATGCGGGAACAGGGAAGGGAACATAATGACATGGAAATGTCTACCAGACATTGCAGAGGCAGAGGACAGCTGCTGCTAAACCACAGAGCTTCCATCATTGGCAGCAGCTTCTAGTTTAGCATAACTTCTACTTCGGTCCTTAAAAGTGCATACTATCTTGGTTACTACCGGTATGCCCTATTTCCCCAAGCAAACCAGAAGAGCATATAGCTAGAGATGGCTTATAGTTCCCCTCCCTTCAGAATAATGAAGAGTCAACAGCTGCTAGCATGCTGTCCTGGCCCAAGGCAGATACCCATGAAGCACAGCAGTCTGGTGGTTGCAGCACTATGGAAAGCTCCAAGTGAGCAGCTGTGCTTTGGCAAAAGCTGGAGGTGGAGTGGGGTCGTTTGAGTCCATCTGTCCCATTCATCCAGCCCATGGCTCCACTCTCCTGCCTGAAGAATGCATGTTTTTAAAGGGCCAACTCACTGTCCAGAAGGAGTGCTTCCTTCTGCATCGACTTCCCTAGGTAAAGTGGGCTTATGGGGATGATGTCTACAAGCATCCTGGTTCAGGTTCTGCAGCCTCCTGACCACCAGACTCAGGCTTAGCCTGTGAACCCTGGTCTAGTGTTACAGCAGCCCCAGATTCATCAGGCTCATCCCCCTCTGACCAGAGTTTGAGTCCAGGACGGTAAAGCATTTGTATATTTTGTCTTCTGCATGCACTTCTGTAGGTCCAGGCTTAGGTCTCCTGCCTATGACCGCATGCACTGCCAGGTCAGACATGCTTACCATGCTAACAAAGCTCTTTGATACCTTGTCTATTTCTTACTAAATAACTTGCACTAATACAATCCCATTGCTGGTATGTGGTTGCAGTTTGCAACTAACTCACACTTTTTGTAACAATGTAGCACATCACTTAATTCATGACAGCTCGTTAAGATAGTGGCAAATTAGTCTATTCTGAAGTCTTCCATAGTACTCCCATTTCTGTGACGTGCTATAAAATTTGCTGTGTAAGTAGACCAGTGTTTCTCAACCAGTGTGCCTCCAGATGTTTTGGGACTACAACTCCCATCATTCCTGACCACTGGTCTTGCTAGCTAGGGATGATGGGAGTTGTAGTCCCAAAACATCTGGAGGCACACTGGTTGAGAAACACTGAAGTAGACCACTTTAGAGTTAAGCCTTTTAAAAACCAGCTCAGTGAAAAAACTTAATACATTATGCCAGCCTCTTAGCAAGCAATAACTGTTTTCCTGCACATTGCCTGGCACACTGGTAGTTTCTACTGATAGTTTCCACATTTAGTTTCTTTAAGGGTCCCTGTCAGCTCCAGTTGAATGAAGAGTTGTAGAAGACTAAAGAATCCCGACTTGGAAGCAGGGACCTGTTGTCTTGTACAGTTCCTTGCTGCATTAGTACAACTCTTCTGTTAATACTCTGTTAATATTATCTTCTATTTAAAAAAAATTCTAAAAAGAATTTCTAAAAAAGTTGAAGATTTTTGGGGAAGGTATCTATCTGCCTGGCTATTGTGAGAATAGAATGCTGGACTTAGATGGTTTTAGGCCTGATTCAGCAGACCTCTTCTTAGGTCCTTGAGTGATGCTCAAGGTTTACTGAAATAGCAGAAGAATGTTGTAATGATAGAGAGGGTTTAGTTTCTGGATTTCTTGTGATACGCCATTTTTACCTTTGCCATTAGATCAAACATCCACTGGGGTAAGCGCTGCCAGCATAGAACTGTACATCTCTTTTGTTTACTTGGTCAAGCGAAATAATTAAGAACAACTTTTTCTCTGGTTGATATCCTAGCCGTGCTTGCTTAGAAGCAATTTGATGGAAATATTTATGCTTATGTTTCCTGCCCCCCTTTTAAGATTACAGCATTTTTGTCTCATCAGTTATGTATGCCCCTGATCAAATAGCATGTCTGCTTCCAAGTCCCTACTTTGAGTCTAGGCATGTAGGAAGTTGCCTTATACGTCAGAACAATTGGTCCATCTAGTGTGATAATGTCTACACTGACAGCAGCTGTGCATGGCTCTGACAGGTGACTTTCCTAGCCCTAACTTGAGATGCTAGGGATTGAATCTAGGATCTTGGGACCTTTTGCATGTAAATTATGTGTTCTACAATATCTGGCAAACATCTGGAAAGATTTGTAGGAAAAAATACTTTAGGAAGTTTGCAAGCAATATGTATTTATTTATTATGTTCTTTTGGGTTTAAACAACTATTTTATTCATCTGAAATGTGAGCTTTGAGGGCTCTTTTAGTAGCCAACCTAGACGCAAGAGAGGTAATAAAGAACATTGTGGCTAGAGAAAAGGGATTTGTCAACAACACACCATAGAGAGTGGCACAGTGGGAGCGTGTCTCACATAAAGCTGCTCCCCTGTAAAACTAGTTGCATACAAAGTTAACAGTTCTTGATCAAACATATTTTCAGGGTGGGTGTCCTGACTGGAGAGAGGGGGGTACCTAGTGAAACTTCAGAAATTCAGGCAGGACTCGGGTAGCAACCTCTTATCCTGCACGAGGTCACAAGGCCGGGGAAAGAGGTTCGGTTTTTCAGAAATCGCCTTGCTAATTTGCCTTGTGAATGCTTTGGGGACAGTAATGCATTTCTGCCCGCTTTTATAAGTTTAACATGTTAAGTGTGTAAATACATGTGTAAGCCCTCATGATCCATACAGAGGAGATTGAAGTCCAAAGGATATAGTTAAAATCAAGCATATTCTTAAATAATAAATTCGTGCTTTTTCAAGTGTAGCTGTGCAATACTCTTTGTTATAAAACTGCTTACCGGTAATTTGTCACGTAGCTCGAGGAGATCCAACAATGGGTATACTAGGTGGAAGCACTAACCGTGCCACACTGAAGATGAACTACAAGGACTACAGAATTATTTCAAACTCTAGTTGGGCAGAGATCACATGGGGAAACAAATGTTAATGAAAGAGTAGGTAGCCTCATTGACTCTTGGAACCATAACTGGACCTTCATTCCTGGTTCAGCCAAGGCATAAACAACTGATTGGAAACAGAGAGGTGATCCCAGTTCCCCATGTGCCATGGATCTTTTTAAAAATAGATGCCTTCTTTCATATTGAGAACAATTCTGCTAAGGGGAGAAATCTCTTTAGAGCTTGCTTATGGAACATGATTTTCTTTTCTGTTCTTTCCTTTTCACAACTCACTCCTCTTGTTCTTAAATAGGTCCTATTTGCAGTACATGTGTATCTGCTTTTGGAGCAAGACCTGTAACAATCTTCAGTGGATTTATGGTTGCTGGAGGTTTGATGATGAGCAGTGTTGCACCCAATATCTACTTCCTGTTTTTTTCCTATGGAATTGTTGTTGGTAAGAATAAATTTTGAATAACCCCTAAACTAAAAAGGGGGTTGGAAGGGGTTGTGTGTCTCGATTTCAAAATTAAAATGTCAAATCTCCCTTTTATTAGTAGCAGCAAAGAATTATTATTATTATTATTTTATTTCTATACCAATTAATGTATAAAAAACATCACTAAGCTGCGTACAAAAAAACTGAAGCAACAACAGACAACTTAAATCTTGTGCAGTGTTGAGGAATTCAAAAAAGGCTTGTAGGCAGCTGCCTCTTGCCTTCTTCATGTGAATGGAGGTTATGTAGCGTTGCACTTCCAAAATGGCTCTTTCTGTGCTGTTTTAATTTAATGAATCAAAGCTGAACCATTAGCAATGTTAATAACAAGAGTGCCTGATTCTTTGTGATTAATGCTTTGCCTTTTTAGGACTTGGGTGTGGCTTATTGTACACAGCAACAGTAACCATCACATGTCAGTATTTTGAAAAACGCAGAGGCCTTGCACTTGGTCTAATTTCAACAGGTATGGTTTTTATCTCAATTTTGAATAACCTCATACTGGTTTAATACTTAGTTTAGTACATTAGCTGTGATTATTGCATCTTAAGTCTCATAGATAAGTGTAACTGTTTTGAATTGGGTTGCAAACCATGTTTTGCATCTATATTTGGTAAGCATTGTATTTGTTCTGAGCAAAAAAAATCAGGTTTTCCTACCTCTCCAGCATCTCAGCTTCCTAAGTCACAAGCAGGTCCTGTAGGTGCCTCTGCCTTGCAGGGGAAGAGCTTGTCTAAGCAAGCTAAACCATGGGTTCATACATAGGTCATTTGGTGCCATGAGAATGATATCTTTGCATAGGCACTCACTTCTCCCCTCCATTCCTTTCTTCATATACTCCACTTTAACTACTTTCTTTTAGTGCAAACTCTGGGTTTGTGCTTGCCCTCCAAACCATCTTCATATCTTCATTTGCTCTCCTGGTTTGTAAGGCAACAACAAGCAATAATTTTGCTGATTTGGATGTACTGTAATGGTTTGTGGTGAAGAAGTAAGCAAGTAACTGAAGCAGAATGTGAGATGGAAAGGGGTGGCAGTGCACATCAGAACAGGGCATATGTCCTTAGTGCCATACCATGGTTATGGCTTATATCCAAATGAAGTCTTAATATTTGTGCTCTTAATCCTGGCAGTAAACCTTGGTTAAGCAGTATATGTGCATTAGGCCCAAGACTACAGTAGTGAAGAAGTACAAAGGATTAGATCATGAATCTGCATCAGACTGTAGCCCACACATTTCAACCTCACTTCCTTTAGAAAATGCCTGTTTTAAAATCCAGACTTTTATGCATTTTGATTCCATAAAGACACATTCTGATCTCTTTTTATGAAGCTTTCTTTGTTACTTTTTGCACCAGAGATTATTCTCTAGAAAGCAGTGTCCCTTACAGATGTGTAATTGTAACTTTTCAGCATTAACTGGTCAGAAAATCGGCATTATCTAAGACACACCTAATCCCTTTGTACCATGCCTGACAAATAAAAATGAAAAGAATCCAAAACTACCAGATTTTATGAATATACTTCTGGCAATTTTTCCACATACCTAATTTGTCTTCAGTTAATTCATGTTTATTATCAGTCAGTCAGTTCAGGTCTTATACATCAAACAAAAATGTTCTTAACAGAAATATTTAATTTTAAAGCAGGTAGTACATGATATATGGTAGCCATGCCTGTATTCTCAAAGAAAGAGGAAACATACCACCCCAAAAAGTGAACACAGATTTGCATTTTTTTAAATACACATGCTAATTTATATGTAGAGATTGAAACTTAGAAATGCTGACTATAATTTATATAGAAATAAAGTGCATCTCATCATAGCAAGGGAGACTGTAAACAAAATTTTGAGTTGGACAACCTGCCAAATAGAGAACTGGTACTTGTAGACATATAGCCACCCTAACATGGTTGTTTATTTATTTAAACATATCTGTTGCCTTTACAAAGAAAATTTATGTCCATAGTGATGTCCAATGCAATTATCAATTCATCTATTATTGTAACTATTTAACTTTGCCAAGCACATCCACCATGGTAATTGCAGCCCTTCAGCCATGGCATAACAACCCACAGAGAAGCTTGATAAATTTCCTGTTTTTGCTTGCCTGCCTGGGAGTTCTCGAGTTCCTGCCAGGCCACAGCATGGGCTGGAGTTCTTTGTTCAGCTTGATGAAGAGGCCTGAACTGTGTTACAGTTTCATAAATCACATGTTCAGTCAGTGGATTGTGTGGAGCTTTGATGTCGCAGGATATTTTATGAACTCATTTATATGTTTCCATTCTTTCCTTTCAGGATCAAGCGTTGGGGTTTTCGTATATGCAGCATTACAGAGGGAGCTAATTGAACTTTATGGATTAGATGGGTGTCTGCTTATTGTTGGTGCATTGTCTCTAAATATATTAGCGTGTGGGAGTCTGATGAGACCTTTGCAGTCGTGTGGCTCTGCCTTACCAGAGAAGCCAATCCTCGAGAAGGTTCCAGATCAATACCTCATTTATAATGAAAGAGAAAAGAACGCTTATGAAGAAAATGTACTTGAAAAAGCCACCAGTGAAGGAAAAGGTATGAACCAAACATCCTGTGGTGACTGCAAGCAGGAGCCAGCAATAACTAAGAACAATCTATTAACGATAACACCACACGAGAGAGAGACTTACAGACGGAAAGTTGTAGAACGGACCTATTTCTGTAAACAGCTTGCCAAGAAGAAATGGCAGTTATATTTAGACTACTGGGGGGAAACGCTGGGACTTTTTAAAAACAAAGTATTTTCATCACTTTTTATTGCCATCTTCTTCTTTGACATTGGCGGCTTTCCTCCTTCGTTGCTCATGGAAGACATTGCAAGAAGTTCCAATATTGGTGAAGATGACTGTGTCATTCCTCTCATTTCTGTCATAGGCATCATGACTGCCATTGGGAAACTTGTTCTAGGAATACTGGCAGATTTTGAATGGATTAATACCTTATATCTATATGTCCTGACTTTGATACTGACTTCGGTGGCACTAGTTTTGATTCCGTTTGCCCAAAATTACATCACACTGGCAATACTTTCAGGGGTTTTAGGTTTTCTGACAGGCAATTGGTCCATTTTCCCATATGTTACAACAAAGACTGTAGGAATCGAAAAATTAACACATGCATATGGCATACTGATGTTCTTTGCTGGACTTGGAAACAGTCTTGGACCACCAATTGTAGGTAAGGCTGTGCTTTAACAGGCATATATAATTATTCTGAGGTACTTTACAGCAGTTTGTCTGCTCTCAATTTCTACCTGTTCAGTACTCAATTTCATAAGTTCACTCATGTCTCCATGATGCAGCAGCCTATTTGGCAGAACAGTAACTATGGTTTGTAGATTCAGACACAATAGCAAACTACTGCAAATCGTGGCCCCCGAAGCAGCCTCAAACTGTGGGTTAATGTCCTGGTTTGACAGCCCCTTGTAAGCCACAACTTAGCTAGTCTGATGTGGCACCTGAATGCTGACAATGTGTTGCTTCCTTTGCTTGTGCGGAATATTTGTTTTACAATGACACTGTTTTCATTGGAAATGCAGCAAGTATTCTTCCTTTTACTTTTTAACTGCCTGGCTGCGAGGGAGGTAGTAGGTTGCTTTATTGATCTGTTCTGTAAAAACTACTTCTGACAGCTTCTTTCTCTTTTTTTTTGGTTGCTTTTCAGGTTGGTTTTATGACTGGACAAAGTCTTACGACATGGCATTCTACTTCAGCGGACTTTGTGTTCTGTTTGGAGGGCTGCTTCTGTTGGTGGCAGCACTGCCATGTTGGGACACCATGAACGGTAGCAATCAAGCTGAAAAGCCACTTCCAAATATTTACTCCTACAAAGTTGCTTCCAGTGTGTAGGTGACAAGTGCGGAACAGTTGCTCCTCTTTTTATACTGCACAGCAAGATATTTTTAGTAATTTCCTCACTTATTTATAGGCTAAAAAATCCCCCACAAAACATTTTTATACTACTTCGAAATGCTTTTAGCCAGAGCCTTTTGCCTGGATGGCGCACCCATTGCTGGCTGTGGCAGATGCAGCTCTGTTTTGCCTTGCTGTTGCCAGCGGTGCTGGAAACCGTAGGAGGAGAGGGGGCTGTTGTGCTCAGATCCTGCTTGCGGGGTTCCTGATTGGCCACTGTGAGAACAGGATGCTTGATTAGATGGGCTACTGGCCTGATCCAGTAGGTTCTTAATTCTTCACAATCGGAAAGCCCTGCTTGTGCCTATACAGCTGCATTACAGCCTAAGGGCTTTAATGTGTGTCCTTGAGCTCTACTGCACACGTGGAGCTCCTGTTGCAAGGGCTTGTTCACACATAGATCCTTTGTGTATACATGAAAGTGCACATAGGTTCTGATACGCAGCCAGCAATGTTCTGTGACTTCCTTTTTCTGACACAGTATATACAGTACTACAGCTTCACAAGTTAAATATTTTTCCAATGGAACAAAATGTATTTTAAACCGACCTCTTGCTTTTTTTTGTCTTTGACAAAAGACGGCACATTGCTTCTCTCTTCAGAAATCTCAATAACTATGTAGTGAAAGACCTTTAAGACAATCGGACCATTATCACCATGAATGTAATACGAATTTGAAGTGCTTGCTTCTTTGGTAAGGTAAATGCTTTCTGTTATACAATCTCATGTGTTGCCACAAGCAGGATTTGGGTCACATTACTTGTGAAGTGAACAGTATGGCATGAATTGCACTTCTAAACACCACTGAAGATGCTGCTGTCCAAATATTTTACATTTCACTTCTCCAAAAAATGTGTTAAACCAAAATCTGTGAAACCAAGGAATAAATATAAGTTCTGAAACAACCACATGATTTTGAAATAGTTTCACCCTGTGTCAAAATTCCATTTTAGCAAAACTTGAAGGTTACTTTATTTTTTATTTTTTTAAAAAAAATACCCAAAACAAAACTATAGGCTCTTAAGTTTCAGGAATTTCACTTTTAAATGATCAGATATTTTATGGTTGCAATTGGCAAGCAATCAGCCAATAGTTTGCCCTATATAGGCTTGATAGAAACAACTGGTGCTGGCATACAGTATCAATTTCTTTGTAGACTGTTTCTGTTTATTGTCATTCAGCTCTTTATGCCAAGCACAACAACATGGAAAATTTTGCAACATGGGGGGGAAAACAACAACCTCAAAGAAGTTTACAAAAAGGTAATACAATTAAATTATTGCTAAGAAGAATTAACCACAATAATTTAAGGATTTCCAAAAGTTAAAGTAACAATAAACTAAAAACATTAAAACTCACACCAACTTTCTAATTATCTGGGTAGGCTTGTCTAAACAAAAATGTTTTAGCAGGTGCCAAAAAGAGTATAGTGAAGGTGTCTGCCTGATATAGGCTAGATGTTCCAAAGTTTAGATGCTGCCACACTAAAAGACTGAGTTCTTACAAAGGGGGAAAGGTTTCTTATGTGGCACCCATAACAGTGCTAGTCCACTGGCTGAAGTGGTGGTCCCATGTTTTTACCGGCTTCATATACTAATGGTAACACCTTGAACTTGGCCTAGTAGCAAATTGGCAGCCAGTGAAAATATCTGAGGACATGTTTGTATGCTGACAGGGACCTCAACTCCTGTCAGCAATCATGCTGCAGCACTCTAACTTCAGCTTCTAGATCGAGCAGAAGGGAAACCCCACATAGGGTATTTTTCACATAAAGCTTTCAAAAAGACACATTTTCTTATCAATGATAAAATCAAGGGGGAAGAGGATAATTTTTGAGTCTGAAATGGTTATGTGATTCAGCTCTTGGTGCATCAGCATCTCAAGTAGTTCAGAGATCCCAGATGTTTGCTTTGTAACACAAAAAACCGAAGTAAAAACTGAGGCGGTCCTTCATTTATGCAATTTATTCAGTAGAGGGCACCACTCAGCAGAGCAGAGGTTGTAAATACAAGACTGACATACAAGTGTTAAAAGCAGACCATCATAGTATATAAAGTGACACCAAACCACTGCCGGATTTACGTATAAGCTAAACAAGCTATAGCTTAGGGCCCCACTCTCTTGTGGGCCCCCCAAAAAAATTAAAGAAAAAAACCTGGATGTACATTTCCAAAATATAAGATAAAAAACAAATAAAATAAAACCTACATACAACAACAATGTTTTGTGTTGTGTAGGCTCCCATTTGTTATGTGCAAATGACTTTAGATACCTACCCTGTTTCTCATATTTTAAGGCATCCCCATAAAATAAGCCATAGCAGGATTTTTAAGCATTCAAGGAATATAAGCCATACCCCGAAAATAAGACATAGTGATAGGCGCAGCAGCAATGCTGGCCGCGGCAGGAGGAGGAGGAAAAAAATAAGACATCCCTTGAAAATAAGCCATAGTGTGTTTTTTTGAGGAAAAAATAAATATAAGACGTGTCTTATAATATGAGAAACACGGTATTAGGTCCATAAATTACCATATAGCATATATTCAACACAAAAACAGCGACAATTTGCTGTTGACAAAGGACAGCTGGACATACAAAGGCCCCCATTACCTTCAGTAGCTTAGGGCCTCATCAAACCTAAATCCGGCCCTGCACCAAACCATCGTAATTTCCTTACATAAAATATAACATTAACTTATAAACACACTAATGAAAGCTACAGACCTGTAGGATTACAAATATATTAAAATTCAGTAGTTATAAGCACAATGATGTCCATCCATTATCTTAAGCATACAATGGGCAAACAATTCAGTATAATCAAATATAATATCCTTGCGAAGTCAGAATTCTAAAGTAGTATTCTACAAAATTTTAAATAAGTTGGTATTAGAACCCCCTCAAAAGCTTACTGGGTCCCGAACATCAAATAATTCCACAGCTAAAGCCATCTGCTTTCTAGGGAAATTAGAAAACAGCCTTTTTTCCTGGGATGGAAATGCTTTTTTGGGGATGGAAATGCTTCAACCTGTACAAAGCATTCACATGACTTGTGGCCTGTTGCATTCCAGTGTTTTCAGAGTAATTCCCCCATGATTCTACCCACAAATTATCTGGAGTAGATATTCTGAGGAGAAATTATTCCAAGAGTGCTCTTGAGCTCATGTCCTGCTTGGAGGCTTCTAGAAACATTAGACTGCTGAACTGGAGCAACCTTCAGTCTGATTCTTTAGGACAAAATCCTATGTTCTTTTAAAAAATGTTTTCACTCAGCTCTTCTGCCTCAAAGGCTCCCAGAACAGCTGACACAGGATCCATAAAAGCAAGACAGTGGCCTGGTCCACATGTTGCACTAAGCTAAACTATGGCTCTAATGTGACTGCAAGAGTGTGCTGGGTCCCAGGGAGGAGATCATGGTTGAGTCGGTCCGTATTTTACTGCTGCATTGCACTGATCTAAGCAATGACTTGGCATAGCACAAGGGTGCTGAAACTTTTCCAGCCTGAGGATCCTATTCCTTCTGATCAACCTTCCAAGGATCACATGCCGGTGGTGAGCAGAAAAGTGAGTGGAGCCATGAATGTAATTTTTGCCTTTGTACAGAAGGCTAGTTTCTACACAAGCACATGCACCCCTCACTATCTTCCATGCAGGCAAGCAAGAAGCATTATCAGAGTTAAGGACACATTTGAGGTACGAATCAGGGCCAGCGAAGATTGTGGTTGGGAAGAATCCTGAGAGGCCTAGAAGGCCATGTTTTCAGGTACTATGCGCAGAAAGAATTCAGGGAACGCCTGGTGCTTCATCTCCATCTTGTGGCTCAAAGGAGAAGTGAATGAAATTGCAATTTTTTTTTTTTTTGCTATTTTACCTCTCTTACGAATAGCGCACTATACTCTTATACCATTCTAACAGCCATGGCTCCCCACCCCAAAGAATCCTGAGAACTCTAGTTTGAGGTGCTGATTTTTAAAAAAATTATAGGGCTTTTAAAAATTGAACTTTAAGAAAAGACAACAACAAAAAGAAATATAGTCAAGGAAGTCATACTAAACCACAATGAAACAAAGCAACAGCTTTATGCAGGAGGGGTGTGTGTAGCTGGTGGTCCAGGCAAACACAGCGTTCAGTAACACAAATAGATCTGAACAAAATAAAAAAAATTCCTTCCAGTAGCACCTTAGAGACCAACTAAGTTTGTTATTGGGACCCAGGTTGCGATGTGGGTTAAACCACAGAGTCTAGGGCTTGCTGATCAGAAGGTCGGCGGTTCGAATCCCTGCAACGGGGTGAGCCCCCGTTGCTCGGTCCCAGCTCCTGCCCACCTAGCAGTTCGAAAGCACATCAAAGTGCAAATAGGGACCGCTCCGGCGGGAAGGTAAACGGCATTTCCGTGCGCTGCTCTGGTTCGCCAGAAGCAGCTTTGTCATGCTGGCCACATGACCCGGAAGCTGTCTGCAGACAAACGCCGGCTCCCTTGGCCTATAGAGCGAGATGAGCGCCGCAACCCCAGAGTCGGACACGACTGGACCTGATGGTCAGGTGTTCCTTTACCTTTAAGTTTGTTATTGGTATGAGCTTTTGTGTGCATGATCTGTATATGGTATCCACTTATCTGAAAATCTTCCACTTGTGCTTGTTGAAGGTCATCTCATATGCTGGGAGTTGTTAGTTGTCATCTCATAAGGGTGCTGGGAGTTGTTAGAAGACCCTCCTCACAGAGCTACAATTCTCAGCACCCCTGGCAAACAGCAATTCCCAGGATTATTGGGGAGATTTTGCTGTTAAAGCGGTGTAAGGGTGTAAGAGTACTTTAAATATATGGTGTTGGTGTCTGTTTACAAGTCAAAAGTCAATCCTCCAATCAACTGTAGCAACATCACTCCGGTAATATCAGTAGCCACATTGGAATCTCCCAGAGAGGGTTTTTTTTTTTTTTTAATGAAAGGCAGTTAATTCTGAGTCTCTCAAGACAAAGAAGAATTTTCTTCCGCCTTCTGGAAGGAAAGTTTTCAGCTGCCTGCCTGCTTCATTGCGGCCTGCCAGGCTTAAATCGGCAGTGAGCTTCGGCACACCTTGTAAGGCACAAACTCTTTCTGGTGCATGGCAGTAGGGGCTGCTTCTCAGGCTTCCTACTCCCAGGGCCTGTTGGGTGGGGCCTGCCTTAGTCACAAGGAGTCACGAAATGGTGGCAGAACTAAGCACGGCTGACATCTAATCCACCTCACATCTAATCCACCTTGGGTTCTCCCTCTCCTTTTTGACCCAGTGATTTCCTGTCTTGTGGTATTGTGACTCGGCCTCCCCATTTTAGGCAGATTTTGGAAGTCCATAAGCTCTTAAACGAAAAGAAAAGGCTTTTCTTTTTTGTATCTTTTTCTGTTCCCGGCCCCACATCTCTCTTGAGGTGGCCATCTGTGATTTCTTCTCCCGTTCTTTCCGAAACTCGGCTTCTACCTTATCCCCCGCCTCCCCCCCCCCAGCCCTTTTGTATTCACTTTCTGCTTCCATAATTGCATTCCTCTCTTATACTCTTCATTTCTATTCCAAGTTTGTTTGATTGTTTATTAAATAAAACAACAACAATTTATTATTTAAACCCCACCCATCTGGCAATACAGCAATCTAAACATTAAAAGCCTCCCTAAACAGGGCTGCCTTCAGATGTCTTCTAAGAATCTGGTAGCTGTTTTTCTCTTTGACATCTGATGGGAGGGCGTTCCACAGGGCGGGCGCCACCACCGAGAAGGCCCTCTGCCTCGTTCCCTGCAACTTGGCTTCTCGCAACGTGGGAACCGCCAGAAGGCCCTCGGTACTGGACCTCAGTGTCCGGGCAGAACGATGGGGGTGGAGACGCTCCTTCAGGTATACTGGACCGAGGCCCTTTAGGGCTTTAAAGGTCAGCAACAACACTTTGAATTGTGCTCGGAAACGTACTGGGAGCCAATGTAGATATTTCAAGGCCATATGGCTGCTGCAGTTACTAAACACACACACACACACAGAGAGAGAGAGAGAGAGAGAGAGAGAGAAACCAAAACCGTTCTTCTCATTTCCTTCAGCCTCTCATCTGGCCCCCTCTCCCCTCAGTTGGAGGGCAGACCTTCCTTTCCTCTTCTAAACTTAGCTTTTCTGCCAACCACCTTAGCTCAACATGCAAGAGGTTGCCAGCGCTTCCTTTGCTCCAACCAAAAGGCTGCGGGGCACTGAGGCCTCACTGGAAGTGGCTCAAGGCCCCCATTTGAGCAGCACTGCTGTAAACCCTCTGGAAAGCCTCAGATTGCCATGTGGTATGAAGGGCTGCTTCTCAACAAACACAGGCCAGATACTGTCTTGGGCCTGTGGAACTAATAGTGCAGTTGTTTGGATACTAGCCGCTGTGTATGTTTTACGTGTTCACTTTTAGAGGAAACAAAAACTGATTTTCTAAAGGAGGTTTAACACTGGACAAAGCAATCTTAAACCATGGCAGAGTGACAGATGGACTGCTGTGTCCCAAACCCTAACGCTCACACCACTGAGGTGGAGTGGCTTTTTCCCACATCACCAAACACAGAACTATTTCACAGCTGGTAGGAGAGCTACCAGTGATAGCTTCCAGTTCCCTCTGTGCTGGCAAAGTCCCAGCAGGTGGTCTCCTCAACCTTATAATAATCCCCTCTAGAAACACGGATAAAAGGGTGAGGATAGCATCTCTTTTATGATTACATCTCTTTTATGAGTTCTGTATGCACCGTGCAGCCGTGTCAAAATGCACACGCCTCGGCTATTAAGCCCTTCCTGTTAGGTGGTATCAGTGTTGAGAAAAGATTTGTGAGAGATTGAGGTTCTATGGGAAAATATATTTCTGGCATCCAGGCTCCTATCTGGACTAGATGTTGCCAATCTTTTCTTTCTGTGGGCACTTCTGGAAATTTAAGAAATGTCATGGGCCCCACGCACACACCACAACCTGTGACGTTGGCTACAACAGAATTCTTCTTTCAAGCCTGATTTCAGTGGGGCAAAGGGACTCCAATGGCGTCAGGGAGGGCCTTTGTGTGCACATGTGAACCTGCAGTCACTGGATTGGAAACCCCTGGTCCGGGGAGTGGAATGGTGGCGACCTCATAGCTTTAAAAGTCTTAACTTATGAAAATCCAGATTCTGTGACAAAAGTTCTGCACCAGAAAAAGCAACCTGTATAAATCAAGCATGTAGTGCAAGTGTGCATTAGTTGTCCCATTTTAAAAATATTTTCTGCAAGCCATAGCATAGAACAATATTTTCCGCACAGAACCACATTCACACCTGAATTCTGCAAACAACATAAATGACACACAATAAAGCATGTGTTTGTATATTTTTCTATTTGCATAATTTAGTCTGCTTCCACTAACCATGGTGAGGAGAATTCAGGGCACAGAAATGATAAATCCTGGCTACTGGAAATCACACCAAGCCAGTCTTTGGCTTCCAGTATTTCACCAGATATTGCCTATTCACTTTTACAGTCCCACCCCCTCTGAATAAGAGCTAGAATATTACCAAGAAGAAAGGTGGGATACTCACAATTCGGCACACTATTCTGAACGCTATGACTCTCTAGTTTTCATCTGTAAGCAATGGTATCTCCTGGGTAAGAAGTGGTCTGGGTTGGCAGGAAGGAATAATCGGCAGCTCTGCTAGTTACTTCCCCGTGGAATGCATAAGCTGAATGTCAAGCAGGCTGTGAGCATGTCGGAAGTTATTCTGTGCTGTTTTGTGTGTGCGTGTGCGTGTGTGTTAGGCACTATGGTAACACCACTGGCTATGACACCTCAGTAACTTTTTGTAGCTACAGAGCTGACAGAGTAAAAATTATTGTTAGAGGAGGAAAAATAAACTAGATTATTTCATCTAGATCAGACTAAAGTAAGAATCTGCATGTAATGATACATTTATTCTAATGTACTGAATGGTTGCATGCAGAGTTGCTGAGAAGATGAAGATGACATGGATTGACCAAGGAACATGACATTTGTATCTTCTGACATTCGGCACAGTGGAACTTGATTGATCAGGCTTAGCATGGGAACAGGTGCCTCCATTTCGATCTGTGTAAGTGGAATGTTACTAGCTAATTGTTTCTAATTTGTGACTACATCTGAAAAAGCAAAATAGGTCTTTATTTTATCTCTGAAGATTTTTTTTTTTAAATGCAGAGACTGCCAGAATCAGAAATGCATTCCTGAATATTTGAAGGAGACTTCAGAGGTGTTTGTTTTGTTTTTATTTTATTTTATTTTATTACAAATCATGAACTTGCACTGTCAATTCAATCAGTGTTCTTGTTTTTTCTCCTGACTCCATTTTATTTTCCAACACCCTGATTGATTTCAAGCGTATTTACTTGGAAGCAAGCCCCTTTGATTTCAGTATGATTTGCTCTAAAAAACAACAACTAGTAAAACACAGTCGTTGAGATTCATATTTAATACTGCATTGAAGTGAATTCTGTCCCTACCTGGCTTAGGATGGCATGTGGGAGCTGAGGCTGGTGTTCATAATTCAAATGCAAATGGTCAAAGATGGATGTTCCAAGTTTTATTGCAATTATTCAGTGCTCAGTGGAGAGATTACATTGCAATTTCCCTGGCTCCCTTGAAAACAGGTGTATTTGTCAACAAGGGGTGGTGATCAACTAAGTTTTACTCTGAGCAGACCATTGAAATCAATGGACCTAACTTAGGTTAATTAATTGTTGTGGGTAAAACATGAGTAAAACTTTCTTGACTATCACCTCTGTTTGGGGAACTGCCAAATTAGATAGTTTCACCTGTAAATGCAAGCTTAACCAAGCTCTCACCCTCTTCCTAGTTAGATTAGGCCAAAGGCCCATCTAGTCCAGCATTCTGTTCTCACGGTGCCATTCTCCTGACTTGTGATTCCCAGAACCTGGTATTCAGAAGCTTACTGCCTCCAGCATTGGAGTTCACACATAGCTATCATGGTTAGTGGCTATTGATAGCCTGACCTTTCTTGAAAATCATGAAATTTAGAATTCCAGCAGCTATTATTTCCCAGACATAGCTGATACAGTTTGACTCTTCTTTCTGTTTAGAGCAGAGTAAACATTGCGGGTGGCGCTGTGGTCTAAAGTAAACCACAGAGCCTAGGGCTTGCCGATCGCGACAGGGTGAGCTCCTGTTCCTTGGGCCCTGCTCCTGCCAACCTAGCAGCTCAAAAGCACCCCCCCCAAATGCAAGTAGGTAAATAGGTACCGCTCCAGCAGGGAAGGTAAATGGCATTTCCATGCGCTGCTCTGGTTTGCCAGAAGCGGCTTAGTCATGCTGGCCACATGACCCGGAAGCTGTACTCCGGCTCCCTCGGCCAGTAAAGCGAGACGAGCGCCGCAACCCCAGAGTCGTCTGTGACTGGACCTAATGGTCAGGGGTCCCTTTACCTTTACCTTTAAAACACAATTAATTCAGTGGGATTCACTCCAAAGTAAAGGTACAAAAGATTGCAGTCTTAAGGCTGTCCATTTCTAGCAGGAATTATATCTCTGCATATTTTTGTCATGGCAACAGAAGTAAACAATCCAGCAGAGGGCATAATTTTACTCAGTTCCGCTGTTATGATCTGTAGAGCAAGAAGAGTATTATGTAAATGACACTAGAGTATTTTGGCCTGAAAGGAATATATAAATAGATGTTTTCAATTTATCAACATTATAAATACTAGCTAATAAGAAAGATCAAGATGTATTAAATTCAGGGTGAGATTTCCAATGTTGATTAATACATGATATTTAACTTACATCTCAGCTACTCACTTTTAGGTAATCTGTGTGATTTTATCTGTTTTAAAATAGCTCCTACTTGTGGCTTTTGGAAAAATTACAAAAAAGTCAAAATTGTATTTCCTTCCTTCCTTCCTTGGAAGAGATCATATTCAAAGCCAATAATCCATTATTTATGCAGAGGTTCCTTTGTACATTAGGAAGAGTAGCCTTTGCTGAAAACCTGCATCATGAAGAATGGATTGTGACTATTTTAGTTTATAATGCAGCTGCAATTTTCTAAAACCTGTAATAAATAAAAATATTAAAATGTTTATTATTATTATTAATTATTATTTAAAAACTTAGTAAAGTTGAGGCATCTGTAAAACTGCCAGTCCTATGTGCAGCTTCTGGGTATTTTGAAGATATTTGGGCATTCTATCAGGCTATAAAGGAACTGCAGATCCTCCCTCTCAGTTTTGCTGAGGAACCAGAAACCTTTAGCTACTCCTTTTCTTGAACTCTGTCCCTTCAACTGGTCATTGCAAGAACCTCACAACTAAAAACTAATGTTTGTCTCATTTCCTCCCTTATCCCTCCCAATCCTTTTTGTGTCATGTCTTTGAGAAGTCAAGACATTTGGCATGGTAGATAAAATCTTAGTCTAATCACTTGGATTTTGATACACTGGTGGTATACAGAACAAACCAATAACTAGAAAAACCAAAGTTTGGAATTATTTGGACGGGAATCTTCTTTCTGACTCAAGTTGCTTTAAAAGGCAATAATGGGAGCAGTGGGAACCTTTGATTTTGCTCTGCTGGCAGAACCAAATTGTCATTGCCAATTTGAGATTCCCCCCCTCCCAATATTTTGTATGAATACAATACATTTTAACCCCATCCCCACAAAAAGCTTTCCAAGCTCATTAGATCTCTTCTGGTTTTTCAGACAATTTCTTTTGCATCAATGGTGCAAAGAGGCCTCAAGAAGGTGTTGCATTTCTTTCTGTTTGTGCAGCAATCGTTATCCTCTGTAGAAATTAAGTACTGTAGAAATAAAGTTGGACCACAACCTCAGAGAACTTTTGGCATTCCTCTTGACTACTCTGCCCAAGATGAAACTCAATATCCTGTTCCTCCCATTGTCAAGCACTTGGTGGGATATTTAGAAGAGTTTGGTAAGTTCATTATCTTTAGCTGAACTTTGTCAGAATGGTTTTGTTCCTTTCAATAAAAATGCTGAGCTCTACACTGAATTTCTGTGGGTTCCTGATCTGGTTAGGAAGCAGCATTTGAAGTGGGGATTTCATGTGACCTGTGGCTCCCTCCAGAACAATTATGACATCATTGATCCTGTGCTCTGCTTCAGGCTTCTGATGAGGGCATGCACAGTGTGACCTAAGAAGGTATGTGTGCATCAGGTGAAGTGTCTATGGTGACATCAATCCTGGGCATGCCCAAAGGCACTTTCTGGGTTCTGAAACAGAGGGTGATATCCAATATTAGTCATACTCTGCTTAGGTTCATTAAAATCAAAAGACAAAAGTCAATTGCTTTCATTAGTGAATCCCAACTCTTTTCTCTACCATTGACACATCTTTAAAGAAAATGTTTGGAGTTTTTTTTTTTTTTGCAGAGTTACCTTCTTTTCCTAGGGATATGAGAGAAATCTCAGAAAATTTCCCAATAAGAATGTCTTCTGAGAATTTTTGTTTCAACCCATTTTTTGGGGTGAGTGGGTGAGAGAGAACACAAAATATGTTCTTGGTAACAGACATCTGCCTTACCTCTAGCCATACCATATATTCTTTGCAAATAAGCACTTGTAAAATAATAAAGCAGAAGTTAAGAATAGCAACAAATGATTTTCATGTAGGTAACCTGAAGGAATAGTTATGCAAATTTGTTAGGTACAGAGCGAAGTACCATATTAGAACTGACACCTGGCCTCCCATTGATTTTGACATATCTGGATTGTGCATTTATTCACTAATATTCATAATGTTAAGACACTGAAATGATAAAGTGTTTTAGTGCCATGTACTTCTCATATTACTTAAAGAAAATGTTTTCTTGCTTACAAAGATTAACTATGCTGATTAACTACCAGGTTGTTTAGTTTTGTTGCCATGACAAAAGCATACCCAGAAACCATTCTTACCATAGATGAACAAATTTAGAGATACAGTCATGCATCTGAGATAGTATGTGAGGAAGCAGGTGTTCCCCCCCCCCCTACTTTTTTGGTATTTTTTCAAATCCTAGTGTTCCCACAACCCCCTCCTTCTGCATGGATGTTAGTATGAAAATAAATTTGCTGTTACTATAGGATGTTGCCTATTTCAATAGGTCTGAATCACAAAGGCCTATTTCGGATCAGTGGCTCAGTGACCAAAATCAAAGCGCTGAAGCAGAAGTATGACCAAGGAGAAGAGGTGGATCTTGTTAACGAAGGAGATGTCAATTCTATTGCCAGCCTACTTAAACTCTTCCTGAATGAGCTCCCAGTTGCTGTTCTCCCTGACAACCTGTGCGCCAATATTTTAGCTACTTTTGAAGGTAAAACAAGTACATATTTTTGTTCAAGTGAGCGTGTTGCCACATCTTGGAAAGATACACGTGCAAAGGTTCTTGATCAGGGAGAGGGTTGAAATGGATGATACATATATTTTGGTCTATTCTGTAATTAGAAGCCAGTCTGTCAAACATGACAAACGTCAAACATGAATGAAGGCGTTTGACCTTGGGCATAAGAGGTGCTGAACAAACTCAGAGAATGATGAACACTACGTGGATCTGCTCAAGATTGCAGAATATTCTATTCTGTTCTGTTCTGTTCTGTTCTATAATGGTTTGTGGCCATTGGCATCAATTTGTGTACACTGACTTGCTGTCAGCCTCTTCATCAAGCTTTAAAATTCTTTATCTATATCCTCTTGTGTTCCCCCTTCTTACCCTTTTCACTTCTTCCATGCCTCTCAAACTCACATGTTAATTAACTGCAGGTTGTTCTGCTCTCATCCCTGTGCTTTCAGCTAAATCACTACATACGCCTGGAAAGGTTTTTCCATCTCTGCTCATCAGACCACATTCCTCTTTTCCAATAACCCTCAAGACAAACTTCATTTAGCAAAATCTTTTTGGTATTTCCTAACACCAGTTTGGGGCTGATCTACTTATGCAGAGAAATCATGCAACTTCCTGGAACCTAGTTCAGACTGCAAGTGAGGATTGCATGTTTACATGCTTTCCTAGGTTAAAAAAGCCCCAAACAAAACAGAAAACCTCCAACCCTCTCTCCCTGTGTGGTGATGTCAAGAAGGAGGGTTCTAGATTTCTCCATTCTGAGGACTCCTCCCCCCAACAAATAGGGGAGCATCTCCCACCAGCAGTTTGAAGTGGTGCAAGTCCCAGAAGCCCACTCTGTATGTGCAGATCTTACCTTCCAAGTCCCGGACTGCAGAATCCGGGACCGGCAGCCGTGTGACACCGGAAGTTGCGTTGACGTAACTTCCGGTGTCGCTTTGCCCTTCTATGGGCACCAAAAATGGCCGCTGCCGGCTTCGAAAGTCGCTTGTACGCATGTCAGGAAGTGCGTCGACGCAACTTCCGGTGTCGCTCCGCCCATCTATGGGCACAAAAAATGGTCGCTGCCGACACCGGAAGTCGCTTCTATGCACTTCCGGACATGCGTAGATGCGAATTTTGAAGCCGGCGGTGGCCATTTTTTGTGTCCATAGAAGGGCAAATTGGAAAGAAAAAAAATGGCCGCCGGCAGGAGAAAATAACGGAGAAAAACAGGAGACGAAGTGATACGGGGGACCACCGGGAAAAGATAAGTAAAAACGGGGGTTTCCTGGGGAAAACGGGGTACTTGGCAGCTATGGTGCAGATTGTGTGGGAATGTTCAGGGATGTGGATGAGGAGATATTGTTTAATATGTCCTCTCCCCGCTTGTGCTAGCAAGCACCAAACTTTAGCAGAGTAAAAACATTCCCCTTTTGCAAAATGCACAGCAGAAAAGCGTTTGCGCAGGCTTGATTTAAGCCTGTAAAATAAAGTGTATTTTCCTGGTATTTTCCCCTTTATCCCTCTTAAAAGAAAAGACACGACACAATGTTCTTAAAAGTATGAAAGATGTTTACTTACAATTTTCCTAAGATACAGCATACTCAAGAGGTAGATTTGTTTAGGTAAAGGTGATATATACATGTGAAGTTCACTTATAAGAAGTGAGACTCCATCTCATCTCTCTCTAGGCTGGAGGCCTTGAGAGAGAGTAACCTCACTAGATGTTGAGTCCTTGAAGTGAAGTGGTCCAAGAGTCCATGAGTAAGAGTAAGAGTCCAAGAGAGGGAAATGGCTTCTGGCTTCTGAATTTATCTACCGCCTTTCCCATCTAATTAGCATGTGGAGGAACAGGAAACTAGGCTTAGTCATGTGTTCCTCCTCAGTCCTCCAAGTGGACTATCTAGGGATTGTTGTGACTTGACTGCATTTAACCCTTTGCATCCCACAGATTGGCCATCATTTGTTTCTCTCCTACCCACTGACTGTCTCTGTGTCCATTCCTGCTATTCATGATCATTGATCACAAACATTTGTCCTTTCTCAGTTTTGTCGGTGTAACATAGAGTTGGGTTTGCGTGTTACAAAGAAGCTGCAATAGTGGAAGCCGAGGTGGTTTGTGCACCTTGCACTTTCTGCAAAACGGGAACTTACATGTCTCTCCCATGGGGAGAATTTCAAGAGCATGTGATGCTCATACACCTCATTGTTGCACAGGATGTCACTCATGTTTATGCTGTTAATGCTTCTCTGCCACCCATCCAGGCAGTGGCCATCTTACCTCAGTACAAAACACCTTGCACATGCTTGATACTCAGTAAGTATGAAACACTATCAATAATAACTACAACTTATGCTAACCTTAGTTAATGATTAACATTTAATTCTTCACAGATAATAAAAACTACATGGCAGAATGCACAAGATGTCTAAAAAGGCTATTAAGCAGCCTACCGAAAGCCCACTATAGCCTTTTCCATTTCCTTATTAGATTTCTGGTCAAAGTGGCAGCATATAGCGATGTGAATCACATGACAATGGAGAACCTCGCAATTGTTTTTGGCCCCGCCCTTTTCCGGTAAGATGTTGTTATGATTGCTGTATAATGTGTAAGTTCCCTTTTCCTGTGATATAACTTTCCTGGCTACATTCCTTTAGTCTCCAGGCCAGGGCTTGGATGTTCCCTCTAAGAAGCCCTCAACCTTTCTTAGATATGTTATGTCTAGAAATGCATGCAAGAGAGAAGGATTCTAGCCTAGTTGAGATACTGATTTTCCATTTACAGGGAGTTGTTCCCACAAGGGAGCTTTCAAACTTATTTCACTGCCTGAAGTGGGATAGCTAGGGATCATGGGAGTTGTAGGCCAAAACATCTGGAGGGCCGCAGTTTGGGGATGCCTGGTTTACGCAAATGTTTTTGCTGGTTGTGTATGCTGGTCCCGAGGGTAACATGCTTAAACTGACTTAAAATGCAAGTGTCCTCTTAATTTCCATGTGCCTTATAAGTTTGTAAGTAATGGCAGAATTATTTTTTCATGGCAGTTTGTTCGCCATGTTCAGTCTTGGAGCTCCTCCAGATGTCCTTTTTATTGTGCATTCATGATGATGTGTGTTCATCAGGGCTGCTATGCACAATTCTGCTTTAATTACTGTTTTTGCTTGCAGAAGTTTTAGGGCATATGTACTGCTTTAGTTTCCATGCATCAGTGCATGTCCCATAACTTCTAACTGAAATCCTGTAACTTTCCATACCACAAATGTTCTGGTTTATTTATTTATTTTATCCCGCAATTGTCATGCTATAGTGCAAGAATGTCCCTCTAAATGGCCGTATATTGGGGGAGCATTGCGGAACAACTTACAAAGTAGAAATTATGTGTGGCTGGTGCAGTCCACCACCACTGTTGCAGTCCAATGACATGCTGCAGAGTACACCTGCAAAATAGAAAATTAAAGAAGAAACACACATGGAGGAGACCTTGGTCCAACTAAAATCAGAGTTACCAAACTGCATCTACTGTACTTTGAAAGTGGCCGCCCAGAGTGGCTGGGGAAACCCAGCCAGATAGGTGGGGTATAAATAATAAATTATTATTAGTATTATTATTCCTTGACATTTTCCCCTCTGTGGCTATCCGCTCTCCCAGCCTGTCTGCTGGGGGCCTTGACTGCATTAAATTATCACTTAATTACAGTGAGTGACAATTTAATATTCAGCTTCAGAATTTATATGGGCCTGAGAGGATGCACAGCATTAGACTATGAAGTATGCCACCATTTTACAACCCTCTTTTGATGTACCATAACTTACATAGCCTTCATAATTACACCAATAATAGCTTTATTGAATTAACAGCAGGACCAAACACCCAAATATTTTTAATGTCTGGATTAAACAGAAACTTACTGTTTACAGTATCATTAAAAATGAATGAATCTCTTCCCCACCACCACAACATTTGCATTTTCCATTAGAGAACATCATTGGCCATGTTATATATAATGCACACGCTGTGTGCATGCTGTGATCTTTAGTTTCTTGCAACATTCGGATGACTTTAGCATGGAGTTACCAGATTTTATCCAGATATTTTAATAACAGTTTTATTATACATAGAAATAACTATTGCCAAAGCAGGATAGCAAGCACAATTCCTAACAATAATTCAGGTTAGAAGTATGCCACATCAAATATGTATTGACTTGTTAACAAGCGCAGAAAAAGCTTCTTTCTTTTTCTCTCCCTCTCCTTATGCCAAGTTCAGCAAAAATTGCCACTGTTCTCACACAAGTGTGTGTGATAAATGCACATTTATCTTTTCATTTCCTCCTTTTATAAAACATAGTGGCAAGCACTTAAAACATTTATGTTCTGTAAGTTCCTTTCTAATGACCACCAGACTGGGTGGTTGATGATTCATAGAGCTAGACTATGAGGACCATTAAACTGATGGCATTCCATTTTCTTTTTTCCTTTTCAGAATACCTTGCAGCCCCTCGGCTCCTGAAAAACAAACCGTATGCAATGCCATTCTCCTACATTTTCTTCAGCACCATGAGGAACTATTTGCGGACTGCCCTGACACTCATTTCTCACTGACAGAGGCAGGTGACCCTCAGGTAAGGAGCTATTAAGGGCGACTGCGTCAACAGATAATTTCTCATTAACTCCTAGGTATGTATTTCTCTCAACTTCATTGTGAAGTCACCCCATGGTCAATGCTTGCTTAATCAGTAGCACAGCGAGTGCAGGTGAGAAGCTTGATAATTTCCCCTGCCAAAGAATACAAATAATCAACTTTAAAGAGAATGTTGTTTAAGCTGAAGGCGCTAATAAATTGTCCCAGGGCAAGTGAGTTCAAATCTTTTTTTGGGGTCTAGTTTCATGTAAGAATCTTAAATACAGTGCACTTTATAACTATGATATATCTGGTTTAATAGTGGAATGATGTATATTATGTTGTAATTACATAATCAGTCAAAATGAAAAACTATATATTGTGTGGTGGGGGAAAGCTTTTAAAAACTAGGGGAAAGGGTTCCAGCCTTGTCTTTTTATTGACAAGCTGATTTTCTAGGTGTAAAGATGTTTTTAGGAGAAGCGGCCATTCAAACATAGAGTCCTTTACCTGTATAAGAGGTACAGTCAAGAGACAGTTTTACCATTTGATAAGCTGTTTGTGTGAACTCAGCTGCAATGCAGTTTCGATTCTGGGGGTTAATGACAGAGGACATATATGCTGCTAATATATGGTGAAGGGGGGTGGGGAAAAAATTATTTCCAGTAGCACCTTAGAGACCAACTAAGTTTGTTATTGGAATGAGCTTTTGTGTGCATGCACACTTCTTCAGATACCTTCAGAAGTGTGCATGCACATGAAAGCTCATTCCAATAACAAACTTAGTTGGTCTCTAAGGAATTTTTTTTATTTTGTTTCGACTAGGGCAGACCAACACGGCTACCTACCTGTAACTAGGGGTTGAAAATGACCCTTTGATCTCTCTTGCACAATTATATATCTATTATAAAGAATAGGTTATTAAAAGTTTTCAACGTAACATCACTCTGCTCCATCTCCCCACTTTCCCTCTTATTTCCGCCTCACCATCCCATTCCAATCATTTGTACGCTTTCCCCACAGATTCTCTCCCCTGCCCCACTGTCCCAAGGGCCGACACAACAGACAGAGGAAATCCATCATCCATAATGTATGCGACAAGCAACCTCAGACTGGCTGGCCCCTTCCCTCCACTTGGTGTCAGTATTGCGTTTTTGAATCTCACTGTTCCACTTGGTGGCAACTGGCTGGATTCTGATTCACAGTTTTCAAGGTCTTTTTTTTTTTACAGTTTGCCCCTTCTTCTGTTCACATGTACAGCAATGTCATCATGACTGATTTATAACAAGTCAAGGGAAATGTTTGGATAATCAGATGCTTGGGTACATAGGTGTGCAAATTTATATCCTTAATGAAAACACTGAAATGCAAAGAACATTCAGACAATGAAGCATTAGGAACATGAGCTAAATGCCCCTCCGTAGCTCCTGTAATGGGGGAGCTGTAAGACTCTGCAAGGGCTTCCTCTCAAGGAAAGGCCTTTTCGAAGCCTCACCACTGGGCAGGAAGAGCCTGGCAAACTCCACAAGGACTTCCAGAATGCCTCCCTCTTGCTGAGAGGGAGGCATTCCGGAGAGCTTTGCCACTGCCCCTATCAGCCCCTAGGGATGGGGAGGACTAGTTGCAATCAAAATAGGGGGTGAATCAGTTCCTACTCTACCTCCTATTTCCAACTATATGTGATTATTCCTTAGTAGCATCTATAACTTTGGCCCACTCATTGATTTGACACGTGAAATGACTTTTAAAACAAACAGTTAAATGTGCATAGGCAGTATCATGCCAAACGCACAAATCCTATTGCTAACAAAAGTGTCTGACCTCTGTTGATAATATTACTATAGCTATTGAGGGGTGGGTGGGTATGTATGTGTATCACAACAAACGGCTCTTCCCCTTTTTTTCTGAAGGATGGATTCAAGGCTGGGCCTTTGGATGTTGATAAATCTTGCCCCATCCCTTTGAAAACTCTTTGGGGATGACTGTCAAATCCCTGACATGTTTTTGGTTATAGGATGGTTACTGCCATGCTCTGTCAGTTAAATGTTACTAGCTGCACTTTCCCCCTTGTTTCTGGAAGGCTAATGCTGTAGGCTGTAGTGTGATTCTCTCTCTCTAGATGCTGTTGTTTGCCATCTGTCTCTCGTTTGTTCCAAGAGGACAAATTACTCTAGGTTCTGTGCTAATCCAAAGCAATAGGCAGTAACATTTCTACTCCCCTCCACAAAATCTCTCCAGCCATCTAGAACGATGCACAATTGGAATAGTTTCCACTGATAATACCTTCGGAGTTTAGGAAAATTGTTTCACAAAGAGAAGCAAACAAAGCTCGGGTGAATTTCCACTGTGACTCTGCAAGAGATGTCATTATATCCCCGTTGTCTTTATTTCTCGGTGTTCTGAAAGCACCTAGGAATTAAGTGCTCTTGAGTATGTGAGAAAGGGGAACTTGAGTGCAGTTTCTCACATGTGCATGCTTAAGTGTCTGGAGACAGAGCTCTGCAGAGAATGACACATTGCAGGCACATTTTGCTACTGGTCAGCACCCCTCCAAGAAACCTTGGGTGACGGCTGTGGGCTGGGCCAGCAAATGTCAAACTCTGAGTCATTTCCAGAGCTGTTTTCTACCCCATTGCTTTTCACTTGCTTACCTCTCCCTCCCTCCCACTTCTTTCCTTCAACCCATTCCCATTTTTCCAAAGATTCCCTTCATCCACCCCCACTCCTACTTTGTGCTTCCCAACAGAAGATACAAGCTGCCTCCCACAGGGTCAGGCTTTTCCGCCACCCTATTGACTTCAAATCTGCCCAACACAGGCAGAAGCTTTGCCTCTGGTGGAAACTGTCTCCATTTAATGGGAGAGGCCAGCCATTGAACTAGAAACCTGCAAGCTGTGGTCCCTCCTATTTTCTGCTGGGGCTTCTCCTCTTGCTCCTAGAATAGAGGCTGCAGTTGGTGTGGATCGGATTCTGACAGCGAAAGGTCAGCACAGCTGAACCATGCCTGTCCACACCACCTTTCCCTTCCATCTTCTACTGTTTTAAATGGATTCTCTTTTCTCCTAACTGATTTCACACACACACACACACACACACACACACACACACACACACACACACACCTGTTTATTTATCCAGTGGGTGTCATGTTAATTTTATACCCCGGGTGCCAGATTCCGTTAGGCTCCCCCTGCAGACACGCACACACTCTTTTCTTGTTCCAAAATACGGAGCCGTATTTGGAAGAATGCAAGAAGCCAGATATGGAGGCAGTCAAAATTAATTTCTCCCTTCCCCTCCCGCACTGCCAATCTCTGGGAACAAAATGAATAGCTTTGACTTAGAATCCTTTTCACTGGTCAGGTTGAGTGGAACCTTCTAAAAATAACAATATATTCTATTTTGCTGCTGCTGTAACTACTGCACAAATTCTTTTATCAACACAGTTAATATTTGCATATTTCTCTTAGGAAATATAACAAGGAGTCTGCCAACTCCATCGAGCAAAGGGAATATTTTCTGAATTCAGCCGCTTTTTTATAATCATTATTTCTGCTTCAAGTCTGACCTTCACATCCCTCAACACGAAATCCATGTCAGTAAAGTCCCTGTTATTTGATCTTACATTTACAGGTGCTGCCTTTGCATAGAGCAGTACTAGACATTGCAAAATAAATAAATAAAATAAATCAACAACCACCAAAAAACCAACAGCACCCCACCCCCCGGCTGAGTTTTCCTCTTCCTCTCTTTGGGATTTGGCCTGCCTCATTCTGGATGTTGTTGGTTTGAGTGTTTCTCTGCCCCTGATAGTCCTGTAGAAATCGGGACATGTGGTAAATGGGAGCAGATGTTATAGAGCGGGGCAGGGGAGGAGGAAGAACTTGGCATGGGGCTGCTCTTTTTGGCAGTAGCAGCTCTGTATTTTGTAACATCTAGGTACAAACACACACTGGTTCCACTTGGCTTGGTCCCATGAGGCTGTTTTATGTGTGTGGATACTGCAGCCTCCCACACAAAGCCAGTGGCACAAGTCTTTCTCAGGTGACTTCAGTCTCAGTGGTACAGATAAATAACAGCTTGTGGGCAGATACCTAGCAGCCCACCAACCCCTTTACAATATACCTCTGGTTGGTCTCTCTGATCTTCTAATGGGGCCTTTCTGATACGAAAAATGACGGGATGCAATTTTATAGCATCTTGCAAGCAGGCCTTTTCAGTAGTGGCACCACTCTCTGGAACATAAACCATGTGATGTTCATGTGGTAGCAGTACCTTCTGAAGACCCATCAATTTATGCAGGCTTTCTCTGGCCTGTAAGCTTCATTGCACTGCTCCATTTTACTGATGTATTATTTGCTTTTATTGATATGTTTTTTTTGTATTTTGGTTAACTGTTGTAATATAGATCTTTTAAGGATCTTACTGTTTCATGTGAGCTGTTTAGAAACGTCACTCATTAACTGGCACATAGATATTATAAATAAAAATGAATAATATGGGCTGAAATATTTGTGGACTGTGTAAGTGTGTGTGTGTGTAAATATTCTCTGGGAGAGGTAGAATTCACCAGGAGTTTGGGTGAGGGCAAACAATAATTTTCTCAGAAAACTCTCTCCTGAAAAATATTGGCTCACATCATCTTGAATGAACCTCTGTTGTTAGTTCATATTGGTGAACTGCATAATCGTATATGTAGCCTGTGTGTGTACATGTGCCCAGTTTTGATGGAAATATAGAACTACACTCATATATATATATATATCTCCATACCTTGGTGGAGGAAGTGTCTCCTCCCAGCTGAAGGGATCAGTGCCTGCATTTTCCTTCTACAGTCATACCTTGGGTTAAGTATGCTTCAGGTTGAGTACTTTCAAGTTAAGTACTCTGCGGACCCGTCTGGAATGGATTAATCCACTTTCCATTACTTTCAATGGGAAAGTTCACTTCAGGTTAAGTACGCTTCAGGTTAAGTACGGACTTATGGAACCAATTAAGTACTTAACCTGAGGTACCACTGTACAGTTCTTCCACATGCCATATACCCTCTTCAATACCTAAGGAGGCCCTGAGCATCTGCTGTGGAATCCTTGCACATAGCAAAGCCAGCATGTACACTCAGGACATGTGGGTCACTGACCAGGCCCCTTTGGGCCTCATCATTTTCCTGCACGAAGTGACCCCACCTAGCACTCTGCCACAGATGTCCATTAGAAGAGACCAGTAATGGGTAAGCAAGCTGTTTTGAAGGGAAACTTCTCTGCCGTTTGTGGAATGCCTAATCAGGAACCACAGGGCTCCGGCAATCTAGTAAGCACTGCAATAGGATGTATTTATGTAGTTATTTACCGTGAATTCTGCGATATGTTTAAAAAATGAATATGTAACAGATATTGCTAATAGTTCCACTTGTGAAGCCCTTCTGATGTTGCTGACCCAGACTGAAAGCCACAACAGTCATTTTGTCAGATATCGGAGAAAGAACCTAAGCGTCTTCTGGTTGCTAAGGCAACGCAAGAGTACATTCCCCTCTCTTTTATCTCCTTTAGCAAATTTCGTTCTTTTAGCTTCAAGACTAGCCTAAGATCAAAAGTAGTCTCTTCATTATGTACCACTGAGATAGCTGCTTCTAAGGCAAATTAACTGTTAAGTTGAAGTGTGTTGCAACCTGAAATACTTTTTGTTTTGTTTTGTTTTGTTTGGAGGAAGGCCATTGACTCTGGAGTGACTTGCTGGAGGAGATAAGATTAAGCCAAAGCAGAGAAATTTCAAAGCACATTACAAGGATAATCTCTATTTGCAAAATATTCCAAAAGGGCAAAAGAATTAACATTTCTTAAAAAGACCCCTCCACTCAATGCTGAAAAGCATTCCTCTGTCTACACACACACAGTTCTTGTACAGTGGTAACTTGGGTTACAGACGCTTCAAGTTACAGATGCCACTCACCCAGAAATAGTACCTCGGGTTAAGAACTTTCCTTCAGGATGAGAACAGAAATTGCACAGCGGCGGCAGTGCGGCGGCAGCAACGGAAGGTCCCATTAGCTAAAGTGGTACCTCAGGTTAAGAACAGTTTCAGGTTAAGAACAGACCTCCAGAACTAATTAAGTTCTTAATCCAAGGTACCACTGTACACAGTTTGGAATAGTGTGTGTGTGTATGAGAGAGAGAGAGATTTGTTATACTTCATTTCCTTGGAATTCTCGGAATGTTTCAGATAGCAAGAGCTGTTTGAAAGTGGAATGGTCTCCCTCGGGAGGTTGTGGACTCTCCTTCCTTGGAGGTTTTTAAGCAGAGGTTAAAAGATGGCCATCTTCTATGGATGCTTTGGCAGATATTCCTGCATTGCAGGAGGTTGGACAAGATGGTCCTTGGGTTCCCTCCCAACTCTACAATTCTATGATTGTAATTGCATTTGTTCACTCTAAATTTGCTTGGCCTGTGCCCAGGATATATGTAAGAACCCCTCCTTCCATGTGAATTTCTTCTACATCTGAATTCACAAGGGAAACCCTTTTGCCTTCACCAGGGTACCCAACATTTCGGAATAGGTGGAGGATCTGGGTACAAAGCCAAAGCCCATAGACCAGTGATGGCCAAACTTGGCCCTCCAGCTGTTTTTTTAAAAATCATTTTTATACGTTTTACAAGAAAAAACAAACATATAAACAAGAAAAAACAAACAAACATGTATACTTCTTATAAAATCATAATTTCTCTTAAACAGCGATATCTGACTTCCCCCAATTCCCCCCATCTGAATTTCATATCAAATCATCTTTGGCAGTTCTAAAGATCAAAACTTAAATCTAAAATTTATTCTAGAAGTTATACCTATTTCCTACATTTACACCGATAGCCTCCTTCCACTTCCCTAAGGGGTATTAAATATTGCAATAATTTTTAAAATATAACTTAAATTTCTTCCAATCTTCTTCCACCTCCCCTTCTTCCTGGTCACGAAGTCTTTCAGTCAGTTCTGCAAGTTCCATAAAGTCTATCATCTTCATTTGCCAGTCATCTATAGATGGTAAATCTTGACTCTTTCAATTCTTAGCAAGTAGTAGCCTCGCAGCAGTTGTGGCATACAAAAAGAATGTAATATCCCCTACTATTCCCAGTAAAAAGGCTTCTGGTTTCTTAATAAAAGTGTCTTTCAACACTTTTTTCAGGTCATTATAAATCTTTTCCCAGAAGTCTTTTACTTTGGGGCACGTCCACCACATGTGGTAAAAGGTTCCTTCTTTTTCTTTACATTTCCAACATTTGTTATCAGATGTACAATACATTTTTGCAAGTTTTACAGATGTTAGATACCATCTGTACATCATTTTCATCATATTTTCTCTCAATACAGTATATACAGTAAACTTAATTCCTTTTCCCCACAACCTCTCCCAATCTTCAAACATAATATTGTGTCCCACATCTTTTTAATCATTACTGATTTCACCTGTTCATCCTTCGTATGACACTCCAACAACAAATTCTACATCTTTGAAAGATTTTTAAACTTTGCATCTAACACTTCCGTTTCCAATCTGGATTTATCTGTTTGGAAACCGATGTTATTATCAATCTTAAACATCTTAAACATTTCATTAATTTCAATCAAAATACTTTATTCGACCGATAGTCAGAAAGAAAAACATTTCTCAATACAATATAAAAATATAAAACTTGAAGGCATCAGAGGGATACATAAATGAAGTATGACCGCGCTACTGAACCTCCTACAGGTAACCCACATCAAGACATTCGATTATACGTTTCCGACACTTAAGTGCCAGGAAGAGGAATTTAGCCACCGAGAAGGTTATTTTCCCAGTGGGCTTGTTTAGCAAATATGCTGCCTGCCGTTGTCTTAATTAATTTGATGATATTGTAACCTATTATTTAACTTATCTTTGAGCTGATCATAATGGCCCTCCAGCTGTTTTGGGACTACAACTCCCATCATCCCTAGCTAACAGGACCAGTGGTCAGGGATGATGGGAATTGTAGTCCCAAAACAGCTGGAGAGCCAAGTTTGGCCATCACTGCCACAGACAATGCTCTCTGTTTACATCCAGTGCCCAGCTATGTGTTTACTAGTCTCCTGCCAGCAAACAAGACCACACACACATCAGTGTAATATACTGTAGAGTTACAGTTGTCTGTAAGAACTGAATGTAAGAACAGATAATTCATGATCTGTGGCCGCGTTAGACCACATGTATAACACATACATAAACAGTACATTGTTTAAAGAATTAGGCAGCTAGAATGTGTTCTAGAAACAATTTATCCCATTTGACATGGGAATGCTGAGATTGAAGTTTCAATTCTAGTCCCACTTATTAGGATTAAATCCCATTGACTTCAAATGGATGTCTGAATAGACCCTGTTAACATTATGCTAGGATATGAAACCGTAGTTTGATCCTGGATTGTTTAAACAAGCCACAGTTCCCTGAGTTAGGGCGCCACAAGGAACTGTGGAACAGATGCTTCCATTTTCCTTTGGCACATGAGAAGAAGGGGGAATTAATTTTTCAGGGCCTCCTTTCCTTCCACACAGACATGAATTAGTCCATCAATGATATAAATGAATAAGGGAGATTGAAGCAAGTTCATTTTATTTTCTGTGGTAGTTTCTAGGAGCAGAGGGAATGCAAATTGTTTCAGATTATTCATTTGCTCCAAAGAGTCAGCATAGTGTGATTAGAGTATTGGACAAGGAATGGAGAGAACTGCTTATGAAGCTCTCACTTAGTGACCTTGAGCCACTCAACATCTCTCCACCAAAATGATGCACGGAGTGCTATGAAGAAAAAGATGGAGGACAGGAAAAGCCATGGATACCGTCTTGAGTGCCTTAGAACAAGGGTAATTACATAACTTATCTTTCATATAAAACCTACATATATGCTGTTTAAATTTTGATGTAACATTTTCTATGTTGGCCACCTGAATGAGTTGAGGCTGCTCATGTGCCCCCTTTCACTCCAAAGTTTTGTTTTGGAGATTGTTTAATTGTATCAGAGCTTTGGAATCAAAGAAAAAGAATATTAAATTGAACAATGGAGAAAACTAGCTTGAAATGCTTTCTGAAACATTCAGAACATCACTTTAGGAGGCCTTCAGGAGAGTGGGCCACAATGGACAATTTTTCTTCACAGTGCTACACAGCGTGGAACAAACTTAGAAGTCAGCATTCAAACTAGTGATATTCAACGCAAATGCATTTTAAGGCTGAATCTAGGTAGCCATTGTGGTGCCGTTCAGATGCTGTTGGACTCCAACTCCCATCAGCCTCAGACAGCATGGCCAATGGAGAGGGTTGATAGGAGTCCAACAGCAATTGGTGAGATTAAATGCATTCAAGAAAGACCACTCAACCTGCTTTTGTCCACTTTCAGTGCTCGAGCGCTCTTGCTTTTCTTCAGGGAATCGGTTAAACTTTTAGAACCATTATCACCTTACTAACAAATTGCTCAGTAGCCTTGTTAATTGAACAGCACCACAGTGCATTGGCATGCACTGCGACTCTTTGTTGGAGCCATGGTGTAACTCTGCACAAAGGACCATCATTAGCCTTGGGTTTAGCATTTGTCACCCGGCAGAGCTGCGGGATTGACTAGCCCAGCCAACAAGCTCCCAGTTGACAAACTTTTCAGAACAGTATCGTTAGATTAAACAGTTCAACCACTCTCCTTTTCAAAGGGAGAAGATAAGGTCTGTGTGAACATGTGTGTATGTCAGGAAGCTGTGGAGTTTGGTCAGAGGATAGTAATATGTGAAAAAAGAGAACGAATGCAGAAAGGGCACCACTAATAAATAATCCATTAATTTTCATGGGCATTGATGTTAGTAAATAACTATTCCTTGAGATGGACCAGGCAGGCATTTCATAATTATGACCTGTTGAGATCTGAGGGTCCCCCCCCTTGCAATCAAGTGGCATATAAATTTTATGAATAAATTTATAAATAAAATTGCTGGTTGTTGTAATCCAGCTCAGCTATTTGTGTCTGTAAATACTGCTGCATTTAACCATGGGCAAGACTGCAGCTTTCCTTTGTTTCCAACTTTTTGATCCATTCCATTTTAAGACAGAAATGGTAGATGAGAGCTATTTTTCATGTACTTATCTCTGCCTTCAAGTTAATCCGCTGTTACTAGTCCTGAGCCCTTTGGTTTCCATAGAAACTGCCGCAGCCTCCAACTGTGCAGCCCTCAGAGACTTAATTGCATTCCAAGTTTCATAAACTTTCTATTAACCTTCGCCTGGCAGACACATGCGTGTTGCAAGATAATGAGCTGAATTAATAGTCCAATATGATGGATTTGATTTTTCTCTCAACAGCAACCGGCCCCTCAAATATCCTTTTTTGGGGGTGGGGGTGTCAATGAATATTATCTGTAAATAACTGCTGTGCCACCATTACTGATGGTTTGCTTGTTGTTTGCAAAATGTCAGACATAAATGAAAGCAATCCCATCGGCATTCAGAAAATGGCCTCCAGTTGGCTAGCTAGTTGTCGTCTGTCCCCCCCCCCCCGGCGCGCTTTTAAAATACGCTGCTGCGGCTAGAATTTCTGGCACAAGCTGCATGCACTTCCCACATTTAAGGCACACTCCACCCCCACCCCCCCCAAAAAATTCTGGGAACTGTAGTTTACCCCTCACAGAGTTACAATTTCCAGCACTTAACAAAGAACAGTTCCCAGGATTCTTTGGTGGAAGTCGTGATTTAAGTATATGGTGTGTACAGAGCTGTATTCTTAAGGCACACTTATGGCTTCAAGGAAACCTAAGAAAGATAAGTTTTTAAAAAATGTCTATGAGGAGATTAGAAATGTATAACAGATTTCTCAGCTTCCTAACAAATCTAAAAATCTAAAAGTTTCCTCATGGGGAATCACAGTTTAGGTATGTTGTACAGATAGGTAAACGTAAAGGGACCCCTGACAGTTAAGTCCAGTCGCTGACGACTGGGGTTGCGGTGCTCATCTCGCTTTACTGGCTGAGGGAGCTGGCGTACAGTGGCCAGCATGACTAAGCCGCTTCTGGCAAAACCAGAGCAGCGCACGGCAACACCGTTTACCTTCCCACCGGAGTGGTACCTATTTATCTACTTGCACTGCATGCTTTTGAACTGCTAGGTTGGAAGGAGCAGGGACCGAACAATGGGAGCTCACCCCATTGTGGGGATTCGAACCACCAACCTTCTGATCGGCAAGCCCTAGGCTCTGTGGTTTAACCCACAGCGCCACCTGCATCCCGATGTTGTACAGATAGAAAGCATCTGTTTCCAGGCCATCCCTGCCCCAATTTCTGATGGTGGTAGAACTTCCAAGAAGGTCCTTTCTGCCAGTCTTAACACCTTGATTCAAAAAGTTACCTGGTCAATTATTCTTTTTGAGCAGTGAAGGAGTGTGTAAATACCTCCTGCAAGGGAAATAGCATAGGAATTTTTGGAGTTAGCAAATATGGGGCAGCCATGCAGGGAAGATCTACCACTGACAACCTCTCCTTTTTCAGATTTAAGTTTTCACCCTACACTGCCCACACAATTTCAAAGTTGTTCCCTGAAACCATGTAGAATAGAAACTTGGAGACAGAAGATTTGCAGGCTGTCAAATTCAACATCAGTTTGAATGGTTTGTCCTGAAACTCAAAGATAAAAATTGTTTGCGAGTTCCTCCCGCCACCCCTGCATAAGAGCACCTGCTTTGAGAGGTCCAATGTGACATAGAAAAGCAGCACAGGGGAGTGCTTAACCCTTGCCCTCTGTTTTCCCCCTGCAATTCCCCCCCCCCAATGTATTTCCTGATTATTTGCAAGGAACTCTGTGAAGTGTATGGATCAGCTAGGGAAGGGAAAATTAGTGGGCAGCAGGAGAAAGGTTTAGCATCCTTTTTAATGCATGCACACACAGCTTCTCTGTTCTGAGCTCCCCAACAATCATTTTTCCTTGCTGAACTGGCTGTCAGGATTGTGGTATACATGTTAGTCATCCCAATATGTTTTGAATGCATTTGGCTGGGACAATTAAACAGAACACAGACACCAGAAACATTGATCCATCTACAAAGCAGGCATCTGCTCACACCTAACGCAGATGCAAATGTGTACCTGCGTCAGATACTTCTTCACAAACTGGCTGGCTGTGTCTTTTCAGTGCCAGATGGAGAAATGCAAACTGGGCCACTAAGCTCTTTTACACCACTTGTTGCACATCATTAGAAATGGTTGTGTGTGTTTTTTTAAAAAACTATCTATCTATCTATCTATCTATCTATCTACACCCATGATTTCTTCATGCCCAGCAAGACTACATATGAACGTTTGAGTCCCCAATCATTCAACCTTGTGACCTGAACAAAACAGCCTTGTTACTTTTGGCTGTTCTCAAGATGACCTATTGCATCAAACCAGCTTATGTCAAAGCACATTTGTGTTTTTCCCCTTATACAGTAATTCTCAAGAGGCAAGGAGCCTAGTTCCCACAGTCCCTCCATCAAAGCCAAAGAAAAGAAAAAATAATTTTGGTTAGATAAGGAAAGATAGAAATAGGTTTAGTTTTTTTGCCCACCTCCTCTGTGCCCTATTAGAAGTTATTTTCCTGGTTACTCTATGAGGCAAAGCATTCTGCTGATCACTGTCAGGATTAAATTCTTCAAAGATGGGCACAAACTAAAAATACTACATTCTAATGTTTTTCATTAAAGGCACAAACTTAAAGAATCTCTTCTACTTAACATTATAGAACAGAGAGGATGAAAGTGAGCATTAGGGCCTTTCTCTTTTCTTTTTGAATAGCACATCAATACCCTTAGCTGAAGACTCTGGGAAATTCTCAGCTCTAGTCATTGGAATGTGAACTATTCCATGGGCCCTCCAATTTTAATGTTAGCTAGCGGCACCATCCATGCAGTTCATCTTCCTGGTTTCTGTATAAATTTATCCATGTGGCCAAGTATACATATTTTCCAAAAATGTATATTATCTTCACAAAAGGGTACCGTCAGGTGGAGGGCAGGGGCAGAATGACTTCTATGCTCTAGGAAGCAGGGCCAGTGAGGGAGATGGCCTTGGGAGACAGGGTTTAGCCTGGGTGATGGGGGTGGTCAGACAGAAGGCTGTATTCAATCCAAACCTGAGGTTCCCTACCCCTTTCATAGATGCGGGTGGTGCTGTGGTCTTGGGGTTGCCAATTAGAAGGTCAGCGGTTCGAATCTCCACAACGGAGTGAGCTCCCATTGCTCTGTCCCAGCTCCTGCCAACTTAGCAGTTCGAAAGCACGCCAGTACAAGTAGATAAACAGGTACCGCTGCGGCAGGAAGGTAAATGGCATTTCCGTGCGCTCTGGTTTCCATCATGGTGTTCCGTTGTGACAAAAGCGGTTTAGTCATGCTGGCCACATGACCCAGAAAGCTGTCTGTGGACAAACGCTGGCTCCCTCGGCCTGAAAAGCGAGATGAGCGCCGCAACCCCAAAGTCACCTTTGATTGGACTTAACCGTCTAGGAGTTCTTTACCTTTCACCTTCTTTATCTATACGTACCTCTGGATTTTGCTGATGCTAAGGAAAAGAAATCATAACTGAAGCACAACACACACACACAATCACAGCCAATGTTTTGTTGTTGTTGTAGAACCTGAGTAGTATTACAAATGCAAGTCCTTTTTTTTGTTTTTGGAAAAAGCATCCCATAAACCCAACCCTAATCAGTTCCAGGTAGGAATTACTTGATGTGTGAAGCCGCCTTAATGACTTGGCTTCTTCATTACTAGACCTGCTTGTTGGAATGCCGCAATCGGAAAACGGTTCCATTTAAAGTTCTAAGTGTGCTGAAAACATGAGGATAATTTTAATCAAACCCGAGGAGCTATTGGAGAGGGCCAAACACTTCAGACGGCTGAGTAGCAATACCACCAAGTTTCTTAGGGATCTGATGAACTGGAATTGGTGACTTGTGCTCCAGCAATGCTTGATTGCATTTGAAGGAGCAGTATCAAAACTATTAAGTGTAAAATAAAACTACTGCAGGCTCTCATCTACAACGCCTCAATAAAGGCATATGACTTGGACACAAGGGTTTTCTGGCTTTTGAAATTAAATGCTATTAATGATTGCTAACATGGTGTTATGCACCCCATGAAGTTAATGAGCATAATTTAGAAGATAACTGAAGTGTCACCGGAAAACTCCAAGGTGATCGGGGGTGGAGGGGAGGAATAGGGGCTTGAAAAATATGCCAGATGAACAGAGGAGAAATTAAAGGCTTCATTTTCATGCTTCTCAAGCAGCCCACTCTAGCACAGGATATCAATGCACACAGTTGATGTGTATGAGCATCATAACGTTTCTCTAGTATCCATGATGGATGCAGCAAATCCAGATGGAAATCTGGATTCTCTCATCCAGGGAAACTAGTTGCATGGTGCAAAGCATTACTACAGCCAGGGATGAGAAAATATGGCCAGTTTCTCATTTTTCCAGTGTTAAATTCAGTTCTCTGTATTTCCTCATCAGTTTATGAATTATTATTTTTTAAAAATGTCATGAAAATTCACCAGCATTTTAGTGTGGATTTCTCCTAATAAACACATTCCGCACGTGCTTTTGTCCACTATACAGTTTCCCCAATACAATGCATTTTGATATGTTAGCTTTTCCAATATACAGTGGTGCCTCGCTTAACAAACGCCCCGTAAGACAAAATTTTCGCTTAAAGAAAGGATTTTTCTAGCGGAGGTTGCCTCGCTAGACAAATTCATTTTACGAAAAATTCGTCTAGCGAATCGCGGTTTCCCATAGGAATTCATTGAAATTCAATTAATGCGTTCCTATGGGCAATTTTTTTAAAAAAAAATTCAATGCATTCCTATAGGATTCGCTAGACAAATTTTTCGTTATAAGAATAGACCCGTGGAACAAATTTAATTTGTCTAGTGAGGCACCACTGTATATGCAGTTTTATGCACATATTGATTTCCTGGATTAACTGCATTGCAAAACTGGGTGGTGTGCACTTTTCGAACGATAACTGTGTTTTGGTTTGCAAATTGCTTTGGAAAGTGTGAATTAGTTAGGTCAACTTTTAATTTGAAGTGATACAAATTTCTCCCCACATCCCTAATGCAGCTGATTGAAACTACTTTCTTTTAGCTGTTTTGCCCTGGATGCCTCAGCATCATCATGGATAAAACAAGTGCTTAGAAAGTTCATTTTAAAAAGGAATTGGTTACAGTTACAATTACAGTTCACCCCCTCCAAAAATGAACTAATTTTGTTCCAGTTCAATTCATAATTAATTCATGTGGTCCTCAGCATCCCCCCCACCAGTTTTCTGAATTTTGCAATCTGCTCTGCTAAAGTATAAAATATGCTTATGAACACTAAGAAACCATCAAAACAGACACACAGTTTAAAGTGAACAATTTTTATTTCCCCCAGCATAGAATCATAGAGTTGGAAGAGACCACAGGGGCCATCCAGTCGAACCCCCTGCCAAGCAGGAAACACCATCAAAGCATTCTTGAGATATGCCTGTCATGATAGTCATGATAGTTTTTCAGATAAGTAAAAATTGTAATTAAAATGGTCACAATCACACATAAAGTGCAATGAATTCCATATAATGTGTGTGTGTGTGTGTGTGTGTGTGTGTGTGTGTGTGTGAGAGAGAGAGAGAGAGAGAGAGAATTAAAACTGAATTGAATTAAGAATCACCCAGAGTTGCACTGCAAAGAAACAATTCATGTTTAGTTCATACAGGAATTGTAGGAACACTTTCAGGGGTAATTCTGAGATTTTTGAATTAGGTAAGTGAACTAGTTAATCCGAATTAGTTCATGGCAAGCGATGTATAAAACTCAGGGGTTTTTTTTCTACTAAAGCTTCCCTTTTCTGCTTCTTTGATTATTAATGCAGACAATTTCTCCTCATAGTCTTCTGACCACGAACCTTCAGTTGATTTTGTAGAATTCTCTTTCATATTCTTTTCACATATTACTATGTCTTGTCCTTTGTTAGCCTTTAGTATTGTCAAAATCCATCTTTTTCTATTTTGACTGCTAGGATGATTGCCTGGGCTCCGATAATTTTTCACCTTCATTACTGTAATATTTTACTTTCGGAGCACCCTGCCTCAAACTTTAATCTCTGTTCCGAATGCTGCTCCTCGGGTAATTCATTCCACTTGTCATCTTCATCATGCAATACCTCTTTATCATCCTCTCCTTTATCTCCCACTTCCTTCCCCCCATGCAATTTAAACTGTGTTTATACCCTTTAAAAATTCTTTGTGTACTGGTTCTTCCATTTTTGCCCAAGTCCATGTTCGTCGGCTTTGCTATTCTGAGTTTTGGCTTCCTTGTTTCCATCAACATGGTCTGAATTTTCTGGACAAAGCAGAGGCAGATTGAGGGGAGTGTGCCCGCTTTAGTTGCACTGGGCGCATAGCCTCAGGGGCACCACCGGGGATTCAGAACAATGTTTTAGAAGAGGCAGAGGGACGCCAAATTTTGGCACTGCACAGGGCACCACTGAAATTTGAGATCCCAAGATCTGCCACTGCCCCAGTATTACTTTGTCAGGCACAATAGAGCTGGTCCAACAAGGCATAGCCCCGCCAACCTCAGCCTGCCCTCACCACCACCTGTCTACTTCCTTACTTACAACAAGTTCAGAGGTTGGCACTGCCTGTCAGCTTCCTCCTCTGTAGTCTCAGTGTTGCCGATTCAGGACATGTCAGGAATTTTCCTGACGTATGGCGAGCCTAGGCTCTTGAATCTTCTACACAACTTCCTTGCAGGCTAATACTGTACCAAACATCCAGATGAAAGTAAGCATGACCAAGGGGCATGTGGGGAAGTAAGAGTTTGGGGAAACCAAGGAGGTTTAAGTGGAGGGGGGAACACCCTGGATCAACTGAGCCAATCTGATCCATGGGAATAATTTTCTCTCTGCCACAAATATGACAGTCAGCTGAACCCCCGGCATAAATTAAAAAAACATCTACAGGCCTTCTCAGTAAGAAATTGTTCTTGGTCAGCTTTCTGTAAAGCTTGCAACAACACATGATTTGAGGTAGGCATTCTGTTCTAAGGAAACACTGTGACCCAGCCAATTTAGCTTCCAACACTATAATATGTGGGTTTGTTTTTCTTGGACCAGTCTCTCCAACGCTCAGTTCATACTTCCTTATTAAACTCACTGTCCTTACAGTATCAGTGGTGAAATAAGGATCTTGGGTGAACATGCTGACCTGCCAAATTTAAGAGCTAGAAAATCTCTCAGCATTGAGCTGTCTTTCCCAACCAGTGTGGTTTTGTGCCAAGTAGCGTCCATCGAGATCATTCTGTGATGTAGTTCTGTGTAACTGCAACAATGAAAGAAATATCACCCTTCGCTAACAGGAAGTCAAAGGCAGAAGGAAATTTCTACCACATGTGTAGCATTAGTGCACTCAAAGCTACGGCATTTGATTCCCACCCCCCTACCCCGTTAAAAAAAAGCAAATCTTGTCTTGTTGAGTTGGCTTTTGGCAAGTCCAAGCATAGTAAAGTATATCTCATGTTTTGTTAACACCACAGCATTGCACCTGGCTACCTGAGGAATGTTCCTGGTGGGTTTGGCTCAGAATGTAAGGAATTCTAATAAACACCCACAAAAGTAGGTGGAAAACGAGCACCAAAACGAAAAAGACAAATTCAGGCCTTATGAGGGGAGTCACTGAATGGCCAGCTTTGAATGTTTTGATTTCTTGTCCCGTTTGTTTATTAATTTTATTTGCAATTTATTGACGTATGCTCTCTGGGTGACTCTCAAAACAAATGCAACAATTAAAATTAAATAATAATAATAATTAATTCAATATTTTAAAACTAAGAGGAGCACTAGGAGAACAAAGAGGTCTTCCCTTGGTGCTGAAATAGATGACATGGTGCAAGACAAACTGTTCTGGGAAGGCTCTTTGCATACCTGGGCTGCCACTACCAAAAAAGCCTCTCTGACAGTTACTGACTCACACTTGCATGCACAAAATGGTGAACCTGAGTCCTGAGCTCACATTATCAGAGTAGGTGTGACTTAGCAGGCTCTCAGACTTTCTGTGCTTCTTGGAACAAGCAAGAAGTCATGCGGCTATGGCTCTCTGCAAGTGAACTGAATCTCTCTAAATGGAGATTTTATGGCTTGCATCTTTGCTAGCCTAAAGACTGCATGATTCTTTTGGTAAGAAAACCAAGCCCCCCCCCTTTTAAAGTCATATGGAACCTTTTTCTTCTTCATTTTAACTGCCAACAGATGGAGATATGTTTGTTGTTAACTTCTGGAAAAACTGTGAGTAAAATATTCAATAATTTGCAAGGCTAAGTGTGATTTAGTCTAGCCTAAGTATTTTTGTGGGGAATGTTAGTTTAAAGGTAGATGAGGGCAGATGCAAAATCTAACCAAGTTTTAATGTGCTTGGACCAATCACCATTGTACTAACTCCTCTACGGGGGAGTAAGCATCTCTCTTCCATAGTGTACAGACATTCAGCAGAAGGACTCTGTCAAGACCAAATCCATGCAGAGCATGTAGAGTTAACATAGGCTGCATATACATGATACGTTTAAAGCACACTCAAAGCACATTTGCCCCCTCAAAGAATTCATGACAGTTGTTTGTTAAGGATAACTGGGAATTGTAAACATTGCCCAGAATTCTCTGGGGGAATGAATGTGCTTTAAAGGTATATAGCGCATACACAGTCATAGATGGATGGTTCATATGTAATGCTAGAACATAGAATATAGCCCTAGATGCGTAGATTAGCATAAGCCTGAGCAAAGTCAGAGGCTTCTAAGTTCCTTCTCCTTTGTGTGTGGGCTGGAGGAGGATTTCAGCAACATTTTGTGCCCCCCCCCAATCTTGGCATAGTTTTGCCTACAAATCAGAGCTTGTGGTTTAAAGCAAACTCTGGTCAGTTTTAAAAAACCAACTTCAAGGCATGCATTATGAAGCTGGCTTTTTGAACTAGCCAGTGTTTGTTTTAAACCACAAGCTCTGGTGTGTGATGCTATGCCAGAATTCTTTGAAAGTGAAACTAAATGCTGCATAATTCCTTCTCCTGCTGTGTCTCCTCTTTTTCTTCTAGTATCCTCCTCCTCCTTACCCCCACCCCACCCCTTGGATCCTTGTCCACCATTACTGATCTTTTCATTGTGAAATCTCTCAGGAATTTCCAAGGAAACATGGCGTTCGCTTGGTTACATTTTGGAAAATACTGATTTACATTGCCTCAGTAATCCTCCCCCAAACCCTGCCAGGTAGGTCAATATTATATTTTTACCTATGTATTGCAAATTCGAGAGAGAGAGAGAGAGAGATATGCTGCTTGATTTCATGTGTGGAATGAGGTCTGGACTCCAGCTGGTGTGAAAAGTAGAACCATAGACTCATAGGGGGTTTGTAGGCCCCCTAGTCCCTCCCTGAAGTTTTTTCTTCATCAATTGATGATGTGTCACTGTCCTTTTAAAAGAAACCAAGTGGAACTCTGGGGAAAGGAAGGGGAAAACAGATTCCAGGAGAGTTGCGAAGGCGTGAGGTTATCTGTGTAGGTCTTTGCTGAATTTGGGATTTTTTCTCAAAGATAAAATTTTAATTTTCTACAGGTCCTTGGCCTGGAGTGTAACACTGATTATGCTACACTGCACCAGCTCTCAAATGTATACATTATAAGCACATCTATGAATAAAGTATTCATACCAAACAAATGCCCTAAATATTTACTAATTAGAACCCTCTACTTACAAAAATTGTGTGATTTTTACAAGTCAGAACCATAAACCTTAGTACCGAGGCAGTAGTATTTTCCAACAGAAATGCTGCAGTGTTTAGCTCCATGTACTGCTTGATTTTATTCTTAAATTTTGTGCACCACTTAACCATCAAAGCCTCTAAATGGCTTACATAGAACATGAAACGTACATTAAAATTAGCAGCAAAAGTCAGATGTTAAAAACAAGTTGACCAAAAATATTTTATTTATTTGTTACATTTATATGCCACCATTATCTTCAAAGGATCTCAAGGTGGTCTCCATGGTTCTCCTTCTCCCCATTTCATCCTCACAACAACCCTGTGAGGTAGGCTAGGCTGAGAGGTAGTGACTGCCCCAAGGTCACCCAGTGAGCTTCATGGCTGAGGGGGGATTCAAACCCCCCTGGTCTCCCAGTGTGGTGTAGTGGTTAAGAGCGATAGACTCGTAATCTGGTGAACCGGGTTTGCGTCTCTACTCCTCCACATGCAGCTGCTGGGTGACCTTGGGCTAGTCACACTTCTTTGAAGTCTCTCAGCCCCACTCACCTCACAGAGTGTTTGTTGTGGGGGAGGAAGGGAAAGGAGAATGTTAGCCACTTTGAGACTCCTTTGGGTATTGATAAAGCCGGATATCAAATCCAAACTCCTCCTCTTCTTCATAACTCTAACCATTACACTACACTGGCTTCCAAATATAAACAAAACCAGTACTCTATTATATCCCATTGAAGTCAAATGGACTTAAGCAGACTTAACAGTGTACACCAGAACTTTCCAAACTTTTCTTGTTGGTGACACACCTTTTAGACATGGATCATTTTGCCACACACTAATTCAGTTTTATTAGCAAACCAGCAGGCTGCCCGCTCCCTTTCCAGCCCCGGGAGGAGCGTTGGGACAGTTTGTGCGACACACCTACACACTGCAGCCAACACTAATGTGTCACTACACGCACAGTTTGGAAAGCTGGAAGCTAATATTCTGCCTTGTAAAGGTCTTTGGGGGACGGGGGCAGATTGCGGTTTCTAGTCGAACAATTTCTAGTGTGCTGTAGCTTTGTATAAAACTGGTAATATTCTCAGCTTTTTTAAAAAATGAAAATATTATTCTAAGACACCTTCGAAGGTCACATATTTGAAATCATCATAATCACCATTCCAGGCAACTTTCCTTCACAAAGAGGGAATAATCTTGGTGAGAAAAATCTGGTTGATGTTTAAATCGGAGGCATAACTTTCTCCTGTCGCCATCTGTCGTCTTGCATCTACCTATTCCCTAAGTGCGTTTCTGGCTCACTCGTTCTTTCTTCGTGACTAACCTCACATGCCTCTGTTGCACTCATTCATTTTGCAAGAGCAGCAGGGTTTTCCTAACTGTGAAGACATGAAATGTGCTGTGGATTGAAGTGCCATATTAGACCAGTGGCAAGATCATAGGAAGGAATATGGAAATGTGATCCAGACAGGGATGAGGCCTTGCATAATAATAGTGTGTGATGGTTCCCTGAGCAAACCTCCTTTATTAAACATCACACCAGTGAGGTTTAGCGGAGGGTGGGAGGTGCTTCAGAGAGCGATTTGCCAAACCGCTCTCTGAAGCGCTCCCCTCCATTAAACATTGATGGGGTAGCATTAACTAGATGGGGCCAGCAGTAAGCAGGGTCACCCCCTCCCCCAATGAGATCAGACCCCAGCCTTGTAAAGTGGCACAGGGCTGGTGTCGCTCCAGTGGTGAGGACTGGGCTGGCGCACAGTGGGCTCCTCTCGCCCTCCGTGCCCCGGGCGCCGTCAAAACACGCTCTGTCACTGCCCTGATGTGCTTGTTTTCTGGGTGCAGGGTAATTTACATGAAGAGTTTTCTGCCATTTGATGTGGTTCAGTCCATTTTTCCAGCGCCTTCGGTTCCACATGCATTTTCAATCTGTGAATCAGTTTTTCACGCACTGGCTAGGGATTCAACTCGCGACTATTGCGAGCGCAGCTGGGGATTTCCTATTGTTGGCAAGGGCAGGACTTGTGCATAAATTCTCTGCCTTCTACAGCCAACAATTAGACTCCCTTGCACATATTGTTCTCTGAAATGCAGCCAAATCCTTTTGGAAGCAAGGTGTAATTTGCGCAGCAGCAATTTTAAAATTCTAGATACATTTCCCCCCCTATTAGTAGAGTTATAGCCTTATGAACCATAATGTATGGGCCTTAATTCAGAACACTAATACCCTAATCTAGCATATTGATATGGACACAGGAACAAAATGCCAATGCATACAAATATCTCCCCTGCTGTAAGGTCTTTCCTGGTCATTTTGATGAAGTTGGCAGCTGTGTGTGCATTAATCTTTGTTTGCGTGGAACTGATGCTTCTGTTGAAGTAAACAGGGACACCAACAGCCCTGAGGAAACTTTGTGCGCGTATCACTGGAGCTGCAAAGCTCTGGCTATGAATTCAGAACTGAATAGGAAGCAACACAATTCCAAGGGTATCCTTCAGCCCCAATTGATTGCAGTGGATCTTACTTCCAAGTAAGAAGCGTTGCTAACATTTTTTTTCCTGGCAGGGCCCTTGTGCCTTTTACAGCTGTGCAACAACCAGAAAATCAACTGGCGAGCCATTTCACAACAAGCAGATGCAGCAGTTGGAATAAGCTACACCTGATGGAATTCTGCTTGCAGATCTGGGCCATTGATGAGAACTAGCTATGCTCAATTTCTAGAAAAAGAAATGCCAAGGTTGAAATAGGTTTGGAAACGCCACCACAACGCCCTTCACACATAAATCCAAAATGTGGAAAGTGGGCCAGGGGGCGGGGAGACCAGACCACCTTTGCTAGCCCTGTCCCCAGTGTTGCACTCCTTGGGACTATCGTCGCCAGCAACACCTCCCGCCCCAAATGTCCATGTAATTGGCACAATACTTGAAAGGGGTGTCCTCACCTGTACAACTGTATGCGCTTAGACTATCCTTTCAAAAAGGACTCGGAGCACAGGGCATGAGGGGTGGGGCCAATGGCCTTTGGAGTGGTAGAAATGGTCCCCTGCCCCCTACAGACATACCTAACACTTGCTCAGAGAAATATTCATCTAGTCTTATGCCATATGCTCCAGAGTTGAGCCTTAGCATTGGAAAGCACATGCCGGAGCAGAGTCTTGGTGAGCCCCGGCACATTTTAAGCCTCTGGGGCTTAGGAAAGAAAGTTACCAATGCACTAAAGTAACTAGGTCAGACAGGGCCTAGGAAAAGCAAATGCGTAAGCCAGTCAGTCATTTAATATTTATGCACTGCAGAGCCTAATCTGTGAGCATGAATCATCTGGGTACATACATACTTGAAAGAACTCAAATGCTTACATTGATTAAGCAGAAAAATCACCAATAAATATATAGCCAAATTATAAGAGGTATCAAATGCTAACAACCTGAGTGCCACGAGCAATGTGTTAGGAAACAAAACAGCTACAGATGTGTTTCCCATTCCAGAAAACATGACAACAATCATGGGGGGGCAGTAAGTTTGTGCAACCTGTTTCCAAAAAACTTCACTTTAATGATAAGAGGTGGGGATATTTCCAACTGGACGCATTCACATGCCACAGAAGGCCAAACTATGGTTTACTGAGGCTTCACAAATGTGCTGGTTCCCTGTTAGCAGCAGCTCATACCTGCTTTGTTCCTCTTGGTCCTTTTAACACAGCATGGGGCAGCAGCTATGCCAAGGTTTAGATTGGTATGTAATTCAAACTGGGATTGTGGTTAAGGTCTCTCCTCCTCACAGTGACTTGTAGTCAAAGTGTTTTGCTCTCCTGGGCTTGGACAGCACTTTAAGTCAAACCTTGGCTCAGCTGTCACAGTAACAGGATTGGGTAAGAGCTTCTCTCTGGGAACAAGCACAAGGGTTGTGTTCCTGCCCCACCCCACATTGATGGAGTGTGCATTAGCCCTCCCTGCCTTGTTACACCCCTGTTATGCTCCCGTTTCACCCTCTTCCGGGTCCAAAATGACCCATGTGTTCGCAGTTGTGCATCAATTGAATGTGTTCAAAATGGTCACAGCCTGTAACGGAAATGCGAAAGACATTTGTATTATGAGGAGTTAGTGGTGTACAGCAATCAGTGACGGAGCTTTATGCTCTGCCACTGGGGGCGGAGAGCAGGCATGCTGCCCCCAGTGACGTGGCGAGCGTTCTGGGGGCGGGGTGCATGTTTTGGGGGCGGGGCGTGCCATGTGCAATGACATGGCACATGTTTTGAGGCAGGGCATGCGTTTTGGGGGCAGGGCGGGCAGCGGCAATGGCACCCGTGGGATTGCGTCGCTCGCAGCGCACCGCCCCTATCTTCCTACGCCCCTGACAGCAATAGCTTCTCTCATGCTCAGACTTTTTTGGGGTCTGGGACACTTTAGGCAGCCACATTTCTTTTCTTGCATTTGAATGCCTGTTGATAAGGTGGCTAATTTCTTATCTATCACTTTGTCATGGGTAGATCTTCAGAGAGCCCCAAGTCAAAGGGGCACTGGTGTACATTCCAGGAAGAATGTACAACAACAGAAGGCTTGAACACAGCTACAAGCTGTCTCTCCCAATACACAAGGGTTTGTGTGAAATAGTGCATATTTGTGCTTTATAGTTACTCAGACAAGTGTACAGCTCAACAATTGTGTATATGGGTCCACAGATTGTAAGGCTGCTGCTCTCTTACCATACCCCTTTCCCCAAACTGTTACACTATACTGTAAAGTCACTTAAACTGAAGTAGAATAAAATGGGGAAAGAGACAAGAGGAAAAAAGGAAACCACGTATATTTTCACTGGAGTTCAAGGAAGTTGGCTGCCCTTTTCTATTTGAATGGCAAGTAGAACTGAGCACCCAATATCCACAGGCACCTTTGAAACCTTTAGGTTTAATTACTTGACTAAATTTTACTTCCCTTTCCCTTTTGATGCATGATAAGACCTGAATAGGCACTAATTGACTCATAGATCCCAATGCAGGTGTGAAGGTGATTTAAAAGGGCCCATTTGCAATGATGGTCTGGATGCTAATTAAACCCTCAGAAGTTTTGTGAACTTCCATTTTCCTGCTGTCAAGGTTAAAAACTGAAATATGGAAAGAACGTTTGACAAATGAGAATCATTACATTTTTCTCATTTGCTGTGCTTGAATTAAACTTTCTAACCCTTCAGGTTTAGAGGTTTAATAGTTAGCTTTCGTTTCTTTTATACATGGTGTGCTTTGCTACCCAATCCTATCAGGAGGAAACATAATTTGACCCTTCAGGTATGTAGTGGTTTTAGTAGTAATTAAGGGCAAAACCACTGGAATATGGCAGAACTATCTGAAAAGTGTTAGTTTGGGGAAAGGAAAAATAGCAGATACAGACAAAAGGAGAATCCCCTGGATGCATAGATCTTCTAAGTTGCTTCCTCACTTCCTATAGCATAGAGAGAGACCATACATTTGCTAAGTTAAAAATGGTTTACTTACAAATTCTTCAAAGGTCAGAATCATGTGCTTTTCCATACAGCAACAATAAAAGGCATGCAGTATAACTTAGATTTCAAAATGGTAAGCAGGGGTGCCAATTTGGATAAATATTATGAGGGTTCAGGTAATCCCTGTCCCACATAACCAATCACATGATGCAAGTGCACACACAACATTTGAATGGGAATGACCATCAATTTTGTGGGGGCTGAAGCCCCTGTGACACTTACGAGTTGGCTCCTATGATGGTAAGAATTTTTTAATTATTTATATAGAAGCACAAAGATCGTTTGCTTAAGCCATACAGTTTAAGCTTGGAGCATGCAGCTTAGGCCTCCTTGCTGGTAGGGTTCACATGGTGGAAGAGAGAACAAAGGGTTTGGTAACCCTTTCTCCCAAGGTGAGAGGGTGTGACCAACTTAAGCCTGGCAGGACAGCTTACTCTATGGTATTAACTCCTTCATACATTAATTAGAGTTAAGCATGTTCGTTATGGCAGGGACGTGGGTAGCGCTGTGGTATAAACCACAGAGCCTAGGGCTTGCCGATCAGAAGGTCGGTGGTTTGAATCCCCGCGACGGGGTGAGCTCCCGTTGTTGAGTCCCAGCTCCTGCCCACCTAGCAGTTCGAAAGCATGTCAAAGTGCAAGTAGACAAATAGGTACCACTCCAGCAGGAAGGTAAACGGCATTTCCGTGCACTGCTCTGGTTTGCCAGAAGCGGCTTAGTCATGCTGGCCAATGACCTGGAAGCTGTCTGCAGACAAACGCCGGTTCCCTCAGCCTATAGAGCGAGATGAGCGCGCAACCCCAGAGTCGTCTGCGACTGGACCTAATGGTCAGGGCTACCTTTACCTTTATGTTGGTTATACAACGCTGGATACACCCCACAAAAATGGACCCCTTCTTGCATGATTTCCTCTTGTGCTCTGCTGTCATTAAGTTACCAGTAAGCAGTTCCTCTCTAGTGGCTACCTAGAGTGTGCCCTCTCTGCTTTGTTCTCCTCTGGGTCTTGGGGCAGTTTCATTCTCACATTCCCAAACATCTTTGCAGTTAACTTTACCTCAGGCCTTCACTAGAGTTACACCCTTCCCATTTAATGGATTCTTTAATGGCTTTGCAGTTTCATCACAGCCTGAAGGTGTAAAAAGAAAAGAAAAGAAAAGAAAAAGAATTGCATTCTCAATAAATCAAGAGGAAGGCATCTTTATTTGATGTGCCGAGTCCCATTTGTGGATATATGTCTCCAGACTGTATTAATGTCTGCACATATTTTAATCCTGCCCCTCCTTTTGGCTGGACCTTCTCATACTTCACTACTGATTCTAATCTATTTCTGTCTTAGTTTAATTTGAAGCAAGTCAAAATCCATTAGAAGAAGAAGAAATGGAATGAGAAGGGCTATCACAAATGTTTTAACTGCTAATAAATGCCCAGAGGAGTTGAACACCTATTACGCTTTACCTCTTGATTGCTGTACCAATAAAGCTCACACCTCGATAGCGGAGAAGGGGAAGGAACCTGTAGCCCTTCAGATGCTGCTGAACTACAACTCCCATCAGCCCCAACCAGCGTAAGACAATGGTTTAGGGAAGATGGGAATTTTAGTCCAGCAACTTCTGGGGGAAGGCATATGTTCTCCATCCATACCCTTCCAGTAACTAACTGCCTAAGCCTACAATCCTAAATTCCCAATCTTTGGGAATGAATCTGGGTGAAATAACTGAGCAAACATGGAAAGGTTGAGGCTTCGTGGTACAGTTGAAGAGAAGCTGACCGGATTGGCGGTTGAATATTTTCTAACTACTGGAAATAGGACAGCGCCCTCCACCCCCACAAGGTCAGCAGGCTACCTTATGGTACAGAGTTGGCCATGTGGCACATGCAGCTCTAGTCTCCAGCATCTTAGGCTACCCCCTGAGCTCCAGCTACAAAATCTGTGGCCCAAAACTGCCACCTCACCTTGTGGCATCGCAGGGCTTCTCTTATCCCAGAAGGTGGCTGCAGCAGGCCTACAGCATAGCATGGTGACACATAGAAATGATCTCAGACGGATCTCAGTGGAACAAATCTTTGTTATGGGGCAACTAGTCAGTATAGTCTGCATTAGGGATGGGGGAGAAATTTGATTCAGTTAGCATTTAAAAGTGAGTTTATCGAATCCATATTTTCCATGACAATATGAATATGAAGACTGAAATGCAACCACACTTCAGAATTCACACTTAACCTGAATTTTGTGGAGCATTTCTCTAACCAAGCAGTGTTTACAAAAATACACGTCTTAGGGGGTAATTAAAGTGTAAGGGGGGGGGGCAAAACAATGAATATGCTACTTAAAATAACATACAAAATGCATTTTATTCAGAGAAATTGTTTGCAAGGAATGTGTACCCTAGTTAAAATGTATAAAATGTGTTTATTTGGAGAAATTCACAGTGTAATGCTGAATAATTTTCATGATACTCTCCCCCCCCCCCATGATACTCTTAAAAAAACCCAACAACCCACAAATTGCTGCAGCAATGTGGAGGAGTGGGAAGTAATGTGGAAATTTAAGATTGGAAAACTGAAAAAGTTAAGAGAATTGAAACACTCAATTCCTTCCATTCATAGTCTGCATTCCTTAAGGGGCAAACAACAAGCTAAAGGACCTCTTAATTTAATGAGAGGAAGATTTCTCTTAAGATTGTGGCCATTCCCCCCCCCCCTTTTTGAACAGCTTTGATATATTTTCCAGGGGCATGACTATAGCTTGGTGATATGGCAGATGGTTTGCCTGAAGAGGGTCTTGGGTTCAGTCCATGGTACCCCAATTTAAAATGAAATAGCAGAACTGGGAAATACCTTTGCTCCCTGAAAGCATGGAAACCAGTTAAAGACACAGTAGAGAGCACTGGGCTAGACGAGGGGTGAGGAACCAAGTCTCGCCACATGTTGCTGAACTGCAACTCCCACCATCCCTGGCCATTGGGCATGCTTGCTGGGGCTGATGGGAATTGTAGTTCAGAAATGACTGATCCCTCACCCTTGGTCTAGACCAGGCATAGGCAACCTTGGCTCTCCAGATGTTTTGGCACTACAACTCCCATGATCCCTGACCACTGGCCCTGTTAGCTAGGGATCATGGGAGTTGCAGTTCCAAAACATCTGGAGAGCCAAGGTTGCCTATGCCTGGTCTAGACAGACCAGTGACCTGCTTTGGTATAAGGCTGGTTCTTATTTTGTTGTGAGTCTGAGTCCTTTTCAGGCATTACGTCTAGGTGTTATTTAAATGTGAGGGGCAGCGGGAGTGAGTTCACTGTCTGCCCCCTTGTTGCTAACCCTGCCCCCTTCCAACTCGTGGTAGGTGAACATCTGCAGTGGGGAGCCCCAAATTTTCCATGGTTCTAAAATGCATGGGGGGGCATAGGTACAAAAGCTTCCCTGCAGCAGAAATTCATCTTTCTCGATTTGAAAGGTGACAGAAATGCCAATGGGGATGTTGTTAGCAAACATATTCCCTCTGCTCCTCTCACACTTACAGCCTGAAGCATTACTTCTGTTATAGTGATTTCCATAAATAAATGTTTCTCTCCCTGAGTTAGGTCTTAAAGGTAAGCATCACGTGATGACTAGTGAGGCAGCAAATGAATGTCAAGTAGAATTTTTATTAAAGATTTTCTTGGTTTACAAAAGTATGTGCAATCTCTCCCCCCCCCCACCCAAAAGTAACATGTTTAACAGATACCAGTAAGTTCCACCTCTTTTTGAAACTTTTCCTTGCAAGGCACTGACATGACCAGCCACCAGGTGGAACGCTTTGAAAAGTGTATGAAAGGCGGTTGGAGGTTGAACAAATTGTATCCTGGATCAATTGCTCTTTTTCAGCAGTGCCGTTTGCTGTTATTAAACACTCAGCATCTCATTTGTCTGCTCTGGATAACCACACTGAGAAGCATGTTCATGACCCTGGTGATGAGAGCTGATATGGCTGTCTTCATATCTCTTCATTTTAAGCCCAGAAAAACAAACACACTTGATAACTTCTCTGCCTCGACAGCAGCCCTGTGAAGCAAATTTATGCACACTGCACTTCTGATGTCTTTTTTTTTTTTGGAAGTGGGTAGCCATCATGAAAAGGATTAGCAAATGTTAAGGAGAAGGCTCTGAGAAAGCCGCTGCCTTTCCTCACCAATTACTGTAGTTCAAAAGGCAACTCAAAATCGGCACTGCCAAAGATGCCATCCACAAGTTGGAGCTGCAAATTTCTTTTATCTGAAAATCTGTTTGTTGGAGAGAAATTTGTGTGTGTATTTGTGTTTGTGGGAGAAATATAGGATGCTTTTCCACAGTAGCAACAAATCTATACATTTGATGCAAAAGATAAATTTGAGGAAACTGTAATGAATAGATAAAACCTTTATTTTTTAGAAAAAAATTAAATGTTTTTACTGAGTTTTTCTTGGGTACAATTTGCAGATGAAACCTTTATAGATAGAAAATCTCTCTCTCTCTCTCTCTCTCTCTCTCTCTCTCTCTCTCTCTCTCTCTCTCTCATTAATTGTTAAAACTGCTGTCAATAGCAGGCTTTAAAAAATATATGGTTTGTATTTGCTGGTTTCTTTATGACATTCCTTCCTTTCTGATATTCATATGCTATCCTGTAACCTAAAATTCCCTGAGGGAATTACAGTGAATAAATATAACAACAACAGTAATACTTCACCTTGTGGTCACTTCATTCAGTAGAGCAGGCATCCCCAAACCTCGGCCCTCCAGATGTTTTGGACTACAATTCCCATGATCCCTGACCACTGGTCCTGTTAACTAGGGATCATGGGAGTTGTAGGCCAAAACATCTGGAGGGCCGCAGTTTGGGAATGCCTGCAGTAGAGGTACCTGGAGCAAGCAGGACATCGAAGAGATCCAGGTTGGATATACATGGGAGAAGATGATATTTGGGTTATGCACCAAAAGGTGACCTGTATATAAATGAATTTCTAATTCAGATGAACGCCAGATCATGGTTTGGAGACACAGAATTGCCATGTGTGAGGAGGGGAGAACACAAAAGCCCAGGTCTCATTGTCCCCTCATGTGTATCACATCAAACCAAGATTTGGTGTTCCATCTGAATCAGCTTACTATTGCACCTGATGTCTGGCCTATGTGTGCACAAGTATACCTGTTACTCATGTTGAGCCCTTTAAAAAAAAAACCTCGTCATAGTAATTAAAGGGAGATTTTAAAAGATCCTTTACCCCTACCCTTTAAATCCATCTTCAGCTCTAGTGATAGCAAATGTGGAGGGGGGGGGAGAGAGAAGAAAAGCATTGGAAGAGACAGTTTATTAGCTATTCTAAGGCTGTGTAAACATTAGCAGCTTAAAACTCAGGCCATTTCCCCCCATGGCATTTCAAGTCACATTTGCATGTTGCTGCACAAACCAGAGAGCGAGAAGGGATGTCCTAAGCACATTACCTGTTTGTTTCCCCCACACCTGCACCTGCCTCCGTTCATTAAGCTGTGATTGCACATGCAAAACAGCTGCCTCACACGAACATGCCTCAGCTTAACTGTGAAGTGATTGTGGCTTATTGTTTTCAAATGGGGATGGAGGGGAAATGCATCAAACAGCAGTATTCCTCAAGAACTACGGGATATGGATGGTGGCTAATGGTCGGGACATAGTGTGGACACAGCTTCAGACATCAGGAGCAGAAGGAAGCCTACTGGAGCCAGAGGAAAAGGTAATGCTTACACAGCATTTGTTAATTCATCTATGAAATGTTATAGGTATTAAAATCGGGTCCCCTCCAGCTGATTCTACATGACTGGGGCCATGGGTGTAACCAAGGAGGGGCGGCTGCCCTCTTAAATAAATAAAATTCAATAAAAATACATAGCAAACTGAGGTTCTGCCCCGCAAACAAAAGGCTTGCCCCCCTAGCAAAAATCCTGACTGTGCCCATGACTCGGGCAGTTTTGTGCTTAAATGTGACAGTAACAATTCCATGTGTGTATTTTAGCTTTCAGACCCAAGCTGGCACACTGTGTATTTCATTGAAATTTCTTGTGTTGAGGTCCTTCTTGAGGTAATTGGATGCTGAAATGAATCCTCCCCCCCCCCCCGGTCGAATCTGGTGTTTCTTCTCTAGCTTAAATTCACCCACTTCTGGAGTCCTTTTTCCTCAGTTCTTTTTGTTTTACTTCATCTTCCTTCTACCATAGGCTCTTAACTGCCATTTTTACTGAAAAATCTTCTCAAGTTCCATCTTTCTTTGTTCACAGCCTGGGCCCCCATTGGTCAGGGCAAAGATGCAATGACATCATCACCCTGACCAGGTCATTCCATCTGATGTTGCTCCTTTTTTGCCTGTGAGAGTTGTGATATGAAGCAGAGCGTGTTCAGCTAAAGAACTGACACAGTTGAGGGTGGAGTGGAAAGTTAGGTGCTTTCCCCCTTGCTTCTCTTTCTTTTGTTAACCCAATAGCTGAATAATGTTTTCTCTCATAAAATGTGACATTAAGGGTTCTGTTGCTCTTTTTAAAGGCGTTTAAATAATTCACAATGGTGTATCTCCACAGCGCTGAAAACGTTGTTAACAAGTGTCTCTCTAGAGAGTCACCATTATGCTTTGAAATTCACACTCCTTGTGAGAAAGGAAGAGTTCAGAACTTCTTGGCATCATAGAAACCGTATAACCCAAGCATATTATCATTTATTCGTATAGCATAATCTATGTACATGGTGCTTTGGAAAGAACAGGCACGTGAGCATTTTATTTTAGTGGATATTGAATATTAGAACATAAGCATTGTGATTTTCAGTATGCACAATATGGAAACAATATGTTCCAAAATTTGTATTTGAGAACATGGGCACATGCCACAGGCAACTCCCAGTTAACCATGAACTTCCTGTGGCATTATATGAAAATACTTGTTTTCCCCAAAGCCGTGTATCAAATTGATCTGAAGCCTCTTAAATGAAAGGACTAGACTCTGATGTAGCTGGTTTGTTGTTTGAGGTACATTCTTGCTTTCGGACCATAGTTTTCAAACTTTGTTTTGAAGGAACCTGGGGTACCTCAGAAGCTGATCAGCAGTTCCTCAATGAGATCACCATAATGGCAGACACTGGGATGGGGAGGACGTAATGTAGATGCCCCAACAATAATGCAGAGACATGCAGGTGCAAAACCGCATTTTACACTAGTGGGAACAAGACCCATTACAGGTTGAGCTGCACCTTTAATTGCATCCTGTGGTGATAGCCTTCCTCCTGTTTTGCTGTAGTCCAGGCATCTCCAAACTTTGGCCCTCCAGATGTTTTGGACTACAATTCCCATCATCCCTGACCACTGGTCCTGTTAGCTAAGGATCATGGGAGTTGTAGGCCAAAACATCTGGAGGGCCGCAGTTTGGGGATGCCTGCTGTAGTGGATTTGAATTTTATAGAACGTGTGACCTCTTGACTTACGGTAGTTTGTCCTGAAGTTTCACATCTTGCTTACTGCTAATTGGAGGTTTATCTCTACTTTTCAACTGTGCTTTTAATTTGAAGATGATTTGTTCATCACAGGTTTATGAGGAACTCACGCATCTTCTGTACAGCAATATCACTGTCTTGATACAGTCAGTCAAGTTTTGTCTGAGTGCCAGCCTCTGTGTCTGCCTTTCTTAAGCAGGGAACCTGGTAGCCACAAAATGGACAACCCGAAGAACCCTAGACCATAAGTGTATGTATCTCTGTGCTTTTGGATAATTAGATTCTAACATCTATTACTTTGAACTGGAGCTATGTGTGATTGCTGGAGACTATGCTATTTAATGTAACCTGGTAGAGGCATTTATTATTATTTTTATTGGTTAAAATAATATTGCTATCACATAGCAAGCAAGTTGAAAGACAGGTGCACCGATTCAGTTTGGAATTGGGTTGGATATGCAACCATTTCTGCATTGTGACATTTGCTCGTGAGGCTACTGTGTCTGGCTGTGTCTCTTCATGGGGTTGCACAACTGACTTGTGGGGCTATTTGTTGTGTCTCACTGTTTCAGATAAGGTCAAGATCTGAAATTAAGAGGACTGACATGTCTTAGAGCAGTCAGTCCCATCCTGAATGCAGAGATACAACAGAATTACCTTCCCTTAGGGATGCAACCCTATCCTACCTGGGGTTAAGCCCCATTGAAATAAATGGAGCTTATATTGATGTAAATGCACATGGGATCAAACCACTATCGGGCCCCACCCATTTGCCATGACCCACAGAGCACATGCCTTTGCTCTCCTTACACTTGACCAGGAGGCTAATCTTGGCTATTTCCTGAAATTTGAAGGCTTGATTAGCTTTAACACTTGCTGAATTCGCAAACTCATAACACTCTCCCTTTGTCTCTCTCTGAGACTTGGGCTCAAAGGCAATTTTGTGTTTCCAACTTTTTTCTTTCTTTCTTTTTATAAATGACTTTCCTTCAAAAGATCTGAAGAGGCAGGGAAGCTATGCCAGTACCTTTGAGACATCAATCACATATGGTGGGAGAAAATGATACTTTGCAGATCACTGAAATTTAATAGAACAATTTGTATCGGCCTACACGTCTGTGTGCCATCATTCTAGCTCTGAGCAGCATCTTATGAGATAACAGAATCACATGTTGCAACTCTCTCTGAGTTGCTATCCTGGCCTTCCTTCCTTCCATCTAGGAATCCTTATAGAATAGTGGCAAAGCGCCCAAATAGTGTTAAATGTGCAAATACATAAAATGTACCCGACTCTGTCTGAGTACGTGGGAGGGCTCTTGACCACTCTGAGCCAGAGTGTGTATGCATAATTTTGGTCTGCACCCAGCACACCACTGTGGTGACCAGGAGGTTCCTCACAAGTGGATGGGCCAAAAAATACCCTCTTTGTTGACACATAGTTCGATGGATGTACCACTTAAGAGCTCCAAAAATGCTCGGTTAAGGAACTTCCATGAGGCATTGGGCTCCTGGCCACTACTGGGAACAAAATCCTGGACTAGATATGCCAGTGATCTGAACCAGCAAGGCAAATCTAACACTCAAGACCTGGGCAGCTACTCAACCTTTCCAGGTGCTTCTGGCAGTCACTGTTGTAAGAGAACTGTGGGTCAATATCTCTCTCTCTCTCTCTCTCTCTCTCTCTCTCTCTCTCTCTCTCTCTCTCTCTCTCTCTCTCTCTCTCCCTCCCTCTCCCCCTCTCCCTCTCCCTCTCCCTCTCCCTCTCCCTCTCTGATTAAAAATCTTTTGGTTCCTAAATGTAGTTTGGCTAAAGAAATATGAGCTAGTCTTGCTTGGTAGCACACCATGCTTTCATGTTGTGAATAATTAATGTTCATTGGGTCTGTTTATTGGTCTTGGGGGTATTGCTTGGGTGATTGATCGTTGCTTCGCACACAGCTTTTACATAATTTGGCAAGTGCACCTTGCTCTAGAAAATAATAAATGTGCCAAAGGATGGGAGTTATCCCTCCCACCTCTCCGCACATTTAACAGCAACAGCCATATTTTCTGTTGTATCTTGGGTTTGATAAAAATAGGGTGCTGCTCACTGGAATGGCTTGAACTTGTGCTTGGAGATCACCTTATAATGGGGCCATGGGCTGATTTGCAACAAGGCAGATTAGTCCCAATTGGTTTTATGGGCAAGCTGGCACCTCTGGCTTTGACAAGGTATCTATCTTGCAGAAGAATCTTTGGGTCTAAGGGAACACAGTGCTATTTCACACATTCTGTGGAAGTAAACCATGAGGTTTGCCCGCTCAGTGTATACTTGGCAGGGATTTGCAGCCAGTCTCAGCACTCTGCCAGGAGTCGCTGGAGTTGGGAACCTTTGGCTCTCTACGCAGCTGACCAAGTGGTGGACCAAAAAAAAAAAGCAGTTTGGAGCATCTTACTGGGCTCCTTACTGGTCCTACCCACCCAGGCTGGTTATTGGCCCCTCCAAACCTGGAAGAGCTATTGAAAGCTTCCTGTTTGGACTGAGTGATCACCGCCTTCCTTCTTATGTTAGGGAAGGACTGTACTCTAATAGGTAGAGCAACTGCTTGAATAAACCGTCCCAGGTACAATCCTTGATATCTCTAGGTATGGCTGGGAGAGACTCCTACCTGAAATCCTAGGGAGCCACTGCCAGTGTAGGCAAGGCTAAGGTAGATGGACAAATGGTTTGGGTCGGTATAAGACCACTTCCTGTATCCCCCCCTTCCTCTATTGTCTCCATGCTCCTGCTGTATCAGGCCCCAGGCCCATCTAGTCTAGCATTCAGTTTTGACTATGGCACAATCAGGGCAAGTGGCTCAGTGCTCTCCTAGCTTGCAGTTCCCAGGTTTAACCCCTTGGTGTCTCCAGATATGGCTGGAGAGGCTCCTGGCTGAAACCCTGGGGAGCTGTTCTCTGCTCAGGGTGCTGAGAATTGTAGCTCTGTGGGAATTGAGGGGGAGGGGAAGCTACAGGGGCCATTTCAGAAGTGGGGAAGGGATGGCCCGTGAAGCATATAGTGCATTCAAGGGGCAGAGAGGTGGTGGCAAAATGGTGACAAAAGAAGGCATTTTAAATTTGGTTAAAATTAGGAAAGAATTGAAAAGGGTACTACTGTTAAGTGGGCCTTTGAAAGTGTGACATGTTGTATGGACATTCCTGGAGGAGGGATGATTCATCAAGTTCCAGAGGCTTGTTCTCAGATGCAGTCAAGGTTAAATTGTCAAACAGCAATGCATTTCAAGAGCATTTATTTGCAATCATACCGGTAGTTAAATAGAGTGTTCTACAATGTGGATTTTTGTTCTTGACTTTTGCATATTTTATCCTTATTCATGTTTTTGAAAACTGCTTATAGTTTTCCTCCTAATATATAAAAAATTGTCTAAATCAATAAAACAAATTTCTCTTCTTCCTTCCTTTTACCCAGCCTCTTCAAACCACTCCCCCCTCAAAAAAATGTATTTAGGCTTCCTTGTGTGGTTTTTTAAAATTAAAACTTACATGAATTTTGCTGTCCTCCCACCCTTAAAAATATTCCCAAAGCTTTTTTAAAAATATACTGTTTTCCTACCTTCTTGTTTCTTAGTGGTTCTGTTATGGCTTCAATCCTACTGGCACCCAATCAGCATAATTTGCTATTAGAGTGAATGATGGCAATACCTATTGTGAGGTCAGCTGCATGGAACTAGCACAAACCCCAGCTATATCTTTTTTTGAAACAAAGGGATATATGGTTTGCACATGCATGCCTAGTATAGAGTCCCATTTGATTTGTAGCAATATTCAACCTGTGTGCAGAACCATTGAGTTGAAAGAGAGAAATAGCTGTGGGGCACAATCACAAATAGGGTTTGAAATATGGAGGACGGGGAATTACATGAATGATCCCACCTGCCCTCCCTAAATGGGTGTAGGGCTATTGGAAATTCTGCCTGTAACTCATAGTTGCATTGCCAGGGTGACTCAGCAATGAATGGCACCTTCAACATGATGGAAGCACATTTAACAGTCTGACTCACTTGGTGTGTTCCGCATCTCCAAGCCATTTTGTCCTAAAGTGGAACTGTTAAAACCATTCAAGTACTATGTCAAACTCAGACAGTGAGTTAACAGTGATGGAACTGGGAGCTCCTAATCTTGGTCCAATATAGATCTTACACTTCCTCTTTCAGAACAGTGTAAAATGTATTCTGCTTGCTCATCCTATACAGATTTGGAGTGCAAAGTGATTTGAACAGCTGTTAATGCCTAACCGGCACTTGGTTCAAAGTGCAGGTCTTGAAGGAACGGTGCTGACTCAAGTCACAACTTGTGAGTCATTTATTTGAGTCATCCAGTTCTACTACATTTTGGTGGCTGTCTTATTTTTCTGGCACACATGGATACAGCCTGTTCTCCTAAGAATTGTTAATTCTGCCTTTCATTAGGAGTATTTTCTATGACCTCCTGTCTTGATAGCATTATGATCATGTGTAGGGATCAAAATTAGGCTGTTTTATTGAATATTTAAATTAGATAAAACAAAGCAAATGAAAAATTAGGAAAAACTTTATCCATGACTGGCAAGAGTTGGCCAAATGTTATGGGCAGATCATGGCTTTTTCCAGACATGGGGATTATCTTGCATTTGGGTCATTTGGATATGATTTTTCTGAATGCTCAATTAAAGACCCCTCTTTTTTTGCTCACCATCTTTATTGATATTCTGCTTTTGGGGGGAGTTTGGCAGAGAATAACCTGGGGTTATGTTTTGTTTTCGGCCTCCTCCTTAAATATTCCCAGTTACCTTGCAGGATCAGACTGCAGTTTGCTTGTTCATTTATTTAAAAATAAGTGCACTTTTGCACAATTCTGATAGAACTGTGCAAAATCTGTAATGATAAAACAAATTGGGGCCGCTTAATGGTTTGAGTGGGAGGTGTGCTGAGCTCTCTGTAAATTAAGGATCTCTTCTATCCTTCTCCAAATGGCATCCAACTTCATATTAAAGCACATTGGGATCTGATTATGTTACGGAGGGCCCAGCCACACATTCCCATAAGTCCATACCTCTTTGCCCCATTTTCAATTTGATCCAGGGCCAGTGTTCCTACTTGTGATTTTTGCCTAAGCTTTTACTTAAGGAAGATCCCTGAAACCCCGTGTTTCCCCATGTATTCTTCCTTCAGCTCTGCCCAGCTGTGGCAGAGAGTAGGAGAAACAGCGAGTCAAAGAATCGAGAAGGGATGATGTTCACATAGCTGGACCTGGATGTATCTTTAAAACAAATGAGGGCAAAATTGAAAGAAACAACAAACTGCGAAGGGAGCAGACATGTTTTGTGCATATATCATGTGATCAGTCGGGTCAGCAATGCTAAGGACCAGAAGAGTGCTGCTCAGAATTTGGAAAGACAACTGGAAAATGATCCTTGAGGGGAGGCAGGGAAAGAAGGTGAATAGGTGAGGGTGGACTGTCCCAGAATGCAACTCCAGGGAAAAGTATGAGGAATCCCATTTAAGAGCTGTTTTCAGAGCAGTTTAGGAAGTGGAGCAAATCTCTCTCTGGGTTTCCCCCAGATTTCATAAAACTTGATTTAATGGTTAACCAGAGAAAGCAGAGAGAGAAAGCTGGGTTTTAACCAGAGCAAGCAGAGAGAGAAAGCTGTCAGACCCGGGATAAGAGATCAATACAGAATATGGGGAAAACAGGTCCAACGAAAGGCAGCCACACCACCCTTTGTTAATAGGTGTCATGTTTGTCTTCACCTTTAAATTGCTATGTATCTGTCTTGTGTTATTGCATTACAGTGGATGCATTTATGTAAGATGTGCTGAAGAAACAGAGAGGCCAATTCAGCCATACCCAAGCATGGTGATAATCAATACTTACTGATCCAGCAGTGTTTGGGGCAGGGGGGCTGTTCTGTGCCCAAAAGGCTGCCCTTCCTATAGAATCCTCAGCTTTTTCAGCAGGGCACGATGTGCCAAAGGTGGTGTGTGCCTCCTTATATTGAAGTGAATAAGAAAGCCTTCTGGCACAAGACTCCACATAGAGAAAAATGAAGAGCTGGGTTATTTTTAGCGAGCTGCCTTTTGTCTTGGTTGTTCTAGATTCTTGCTTATGTATGCCTCTAGGTCATGCTCTGCTGAGAACCTGCTTTTGGTGAAATAGAATTTCCTCCTCCTGACACTTGCAAGGAAAAAATACATATATTAAAGGGGATGCATGATCAAAGCTTTTTTCCTGAACAGCTAAATGATCAAGTGTCTTGAGGTAAAATGTGTCCTCATTCTGTGAAATGTGTTGTAGAAAGCTACTTGGGCAGAAAAACTGAGCACACATAGAAATGGGACGCAGAGACAGGCACACTGAATGGAGAGATGTAGAGTTAGGACTGACTGGTGAGGTGGCCAAGTTTGCTGAGGGTACTGAATTTTTCAGGGTTGTGAAAACAAGAGAGAGATTGTGTAGAGCAGGGGTGGCCAATTCCCAAGAGACTCTGATCTACTCACAGAGTTAAAAACTGGGACTTTGGGGGGGGGGGTTTCAGGTCAAAGCTGTTGAGTTTTTTTTAAGGAAGGGAAGCCCTGTTTTTTGGGGTTTAGGTCAAACTTGTTGAGCTTCTTTTAGGAGGGAGGGAGGCCCATTTTTGTTTAGAGCTTCAGGTCATAGTTAAGCTTTTTTTAGGGAGGAGGAAAATTTTGGGTGAGCTTTTTTAGGAGTGCCAGTGATCTAGCAGTGTTCTACCACAGACATCCAGTGATCTACTGGTAGATCACAATCTACCTGTTGGACGTGCCTGGTGTAGAGCTTTTAAAGGACCTTTCCCAACTGAGTGAATGGGCAGCAAAATGTCAAATGCAAGTGTGAAGTAATGCATTTCTGGGTGAAAAATCTTAAATTTCAAATGATGGCTATGCTCTGCCTCCACAGTTCAGAGGCAGTCATGCTTATGAATGCCAGTTGCTTGAAACTACAGGAGGGGCGAATGCTGTTTTGTTCAGGTCCTGCTTGTGGGGTTCCCACAGGCATCTGGTTGGCCACTGTGAGAACAGGATGCTGGGCTAGATGGGCCACTGGCCTGATCCAGCAGGTTCTTCTTATGTCCATATAAAGCCCACTTGAGGGGGGAAAAAACAGACCACTGCTGCCATCTTTAAATGTGTATGCATTTATCCTGAACTCAGTATGTGAACAGGAACACCCCAGATACCCAGGGTGGTGGACAGTACCTCAGTGTCTCACTGTGACATGGAGCAGGAGACTCACTAAGGGACCTACCACTTGACATGGGTGTGTGGTAGTGGAGAGGACACTTTCCTTCATCTACCCTGCCCATAGCCACCATGAATTGGCTAAGGGGGACAGGTGCAGAACTATAACCTGGTTCATAGCACAATCCTAGGCTTGTTCACTCAGATGTAAATTCCACTGTATTCAGTGGTACTTAACACAGTTAAGTTTGTTTAAGATTGTGGAGGCAAACTACAAAGCTGCCTTATATAGCATAATGTCAGGTCATTGGCACAGACCAATGTGGGGAACCTTTGGCACTCCAGATGTTACTGAACTACAGATCCCATCAGTCCCAGCAAGCATGGCCAGCGACTAGGGATGATGATAGTTCAGCAACACCTGGAGGGCCAGAGGTTCCCCACACCTGGTCTATGTAGTCCAGGATTGTCTTCTCCAGCCTTACCATGTTGTGCCCTCCAAATGTTTGGGGCTGAAACTCCCATCACCCTCACCCAGGGTCCCAAAGTCAGCAGCTCTCCATAAAGTCAGGCAAGACCCTTCCCTCTTCTGCAACCTGGGATTCTTTTAACTGATGGTGCTGCAGATTGAGCTCAAGACTTTGTAGATGCAAGCCATGAACTTAAACCCTGCCCTGGAGGCGCTTTTCTGTTTTCTCATTTGGTGGAAACACTGATTACGTCACTCTTGTGACACTCCCAGTTCCTTTCCCTTTTACCATGTCAGAGATTTCAAATGCACATGCCAAAGAGCAACAGAGCCAAAGTTTCTACTTAAAAACCTAAACCATAATGCTTCGTGTGCTTTTCTCTGTGGGTTATTTTTATTTTTTTTAAACCCTTAAATCCTGGTTAGTCATTTCTATGCTAAAACTCTTATCTCCTACTCTGCACCTTTACAGCATCTTACATCATTGTTAATATTTCTCCTTTGAGGTTTTAGTCAGTGCTGTTAGCACTATGTATAAATATGAGTAACCCTTCCGGAAAAAAAGTGAAGTGAGAAGAACTGCAGATTTGGTCACGAACCTTATTTGCAAACAGGAAGCGAGGCCCATGGCCATTCTGGAGAATTATAAGGCAGTGAAACCCAAACAAGTAATATTCTCAGCAGAGCTGAAAGCATTCATCACTTAATCTGTGGAATCTGTTCATTAATCATAGATTTTAAGCTTTGGAATTTCTCATCAGAGGAACCCTCTCTGCAAAGTCTTGTAAACAACCTGTGCACATTAAACCATAACCCTGCCCATGTAGTCAACAGAAACAAGTAATTATTATTGAGTAAACAGCCTCATAAGATCAAAGGCAATGAAGCTTCATTGTACTAATTATTAAATTGTTAAATGCACACATTAAGTTACAGCTACAACTTCCGTGTGAGACAGAATAAGAACCTCTTACTCTGATTCAGGCTTAAGGTTTGCTTAGGGCAGGTGTTTGGAACCTTGGCCCTCCAGATGTTGCTGAACTACAACTCCCATGCAGGGCCGTCTTAAGCACATCCAGCGCCGTGGCGCAAAGGGCTCTCCGGCGCCCCCTTCCTTTCCCAAAATTTAGCCTGGGGCGGAGGGCGCCATTGGGGCTGCCTGACTACAGCCCACTGCTGGTGCTCTCGCTGCTGCCCAGCAGCCGCAAGGAGCTGGCCTGGCCAGTGAGTTGCTCACGAGAGGCATGTGACGCAGACGCCACCGAGAGGGAGGTGAGGAGGAGCAGGAGAAGCCACGGCGGCGACTCTGGTGACCTCCGAGCCCGCGTCCCGGCTGTTGTTGTTGCCTTTCTTCAGCCAATCAGGATCAGCCTGTGCGTTTGTATACAGAGCTGAAAAGAGACGCCCCCCTTGCCCCAGCAGTGCTGCGGCCGAGGGAGAGGAGGCTTAGTGGCTTGTTGCGCCCCGCCAATGCTGGGGCACCCCTGAGAGGCCGGCGCCCTGGCACAACGAGCCACTAACTCCTATGGGAAGGGCGCCTCTGCTCCCATGTCCCGGCAAGCATGGCTAGTTGCCAGGAATGATGGGAGTTGCAATTCAGCCCTTCCCCCTCTTAAATGTGAATGCAACCTAGATCCAAAACACCAGACAGACAACCTAACAGCTGCCAAAGAATTATAACAAATAACCATAAAAGGTGAAGGGGGCCCCTGACCATCAGGTCCAGTCGTGACCGACTCTGGGGTTGCGGCGCTCATCTTGCATTATTGGCCGAGGGAGCCGGCGTATAGCTTCCAGGTCATGTGGCCAGCATGACAAAGCCGCTTCTGGCGAACCAGAGCAGCACACGGAAATGCCGTTTACCTTCCCAGGGTAGCGGTGCCTATTTATCTACTTGCACTTTTGATGTACTTTCGAACTGCTAGGTTGGCAGGAAACAAATAACCATAACCACCCCCTATTCATTATTACCTTCAAAATTCTTTTAAGTAGTGAATGGGGGGTTGTAGAGACTATAATCCCAAATCAATTTATCATTTGTTTAAGAACCATTGGCACTAATACTGTCCATTGTTTTTGTTAATAGCTCCTAAAGGAGGAGTGTTTTACTTCAAAAGACAGTGAACTTTAAGAGATTTGCATCAGTGAACATTGGGGTCCGCTTTCCTTTTTATCTTGTTCATTTGGGGTGCTTTCCCCGTTTTTTCTTGCACTCCCATAGTTTGGGAGCCAAGATTGTAGAGGTGTGTGTTGTAAGCAAATATTTTTAAGTTTACTAGTCAGCAGCCTCAGCTTGGGCTTCTACTTGCAATATCATTCCTTCAACCGGAGTCATCTTGATATTTTTTTTTTTAAAAAAAACTTATTTCTCCAGAAATAATCTTGTATGCTGCAGAACAGAATGTAAACCCTAATGGTCACTAGGACAATGTGGGGGGCAGTTCAGAAAAAGTAATCTAGGCTCTGTGAAAGATAACATACAAATAAAGGCCCTGCAATCGCTGTGAATCCTGCTTTGTAGGGCTGACAGCAAATGCCACAAGCAACCAAGCAGAGATGCTCACTTTTCCTGTACACCAAGGAATGTGGATTTCTCTAGTATTCACCGTGCTGCCTATGCACCAGCTGAGCAAACATTTTATTCCCCCAGATTACAAATATCATTATTCTGTTGCTAGGACTGAATACTCCACTGGCTTCAGACAAATATTCCTTACAAGTGTACGTGGTGGCTTTATCACATAGCACAGACATGGTGTAGGAAACAGAGCTGCATTGATTTTCATCCTTGAATATTGTTGAGGTAAAAAGGTATTTTTCTTCTTTTTAAGGGCAAGATATCCAGGGGGTGGGTGGGTTGCCAAACAGTGAAATTTCTCTCACACACTCCCCAAGTGTTCACAGGCATTTATAGCCTCTGGTTTCCCTTACAATTATTGCTTTGGTGCCATTTGTGTTTACCTGGGATTTTGTCTTCTGTAAGTGATCCCAAACTATCAGGAAATGTAAATGAAATGTGATGACATCACTGTGGCACAAAACCTATCCAATGTTGGTGACAACAACACTGAGGGCAAGCAAAGCCAATCCTTTGGGCTGGTGATGGGAGGAAAGGCCACTCTGAGCCAGAGCCGAGAGGTGATAGTTTTGTGCCCTCCTGGGCCTGCACCCTTGGTGGCAGCCAAGTTGCCAAACCCTAGGTACACCCCTGCCTGTCCTTGTCCTACCTACATTTCAAATTATTTATTCTTGGGGGAGGGAGATCTGGGGCAGGGTATAGACAGATTATTCTCTGCAGGTGCATACAGTGTTCTATATTTAGTGCTGTAACCTCTGTTTCCCCAAACACCAATTCCTCTTCTTCTTCTTCTTCTTCTTCTTCTTCTTCTTCTTCTTCTTCTTCTTCTTCTTCTTCTTCTTCTTCTTCTTCTTCTTCTTCTTCTTCTTCTTCTTCTTCATCATCCTCTTGCCCTGTGAAAGATCAAGTGTATGGAGAAGGCAGCTTGAAGCCTTATGAGGAATGATGGAAGGAGCTGGGTATATTTTGCTTGGAAAAGAGGGGACTTGAGGGGAGATAGGACCACCATCTTCAAATATCTAAAGGGCTGTCACATGGAAGATGGAGAAAGCTTGTTTTCTCCTGCTCTGGAGGATAGGACTCAATCCAATGGCCTCGAGTTACAAGTAAAGAGATTCCGACTAAACATCGGGAAGAACTTTCTGACAGAGCTGTTTGACAGTGGAATGGACTCCCTCAGGAGCTGGTGGATTTTAAGAAGAGGTTGCATGACTATCTGTCCTGGATGCTTTAGTTGAGATTCCTGCATTGCAGGGGGTTGGACTAGATGATCCTCGGGGTCTCTTCCAACTCTACAGTGTTATGATTCTCTCTCACACAGTGAAACAACTTCACCTCTTGAATCGCCATAATTGCAGTAGTGAGCGCGCTTCCTCCTCCTAATTCTCCAAGCGGCGCGGGATATTTTTCTCGCTCTCTCTCCCGGGAGGCGTCGCGCTGCTGAGCAGAACCTGCGAAAGGGAATCTCCGAAGATGACTCATCCTGGCGGCAGGGAGAAGAGGGAGCCCATCCTGATCCTCGCACCTACCGCAGGGACAGACAAGTGTGGCAAGAGGCTCGCGCCAAAAGCCTGGGATCGAGGTGCGCGCGCGGGCTGCTCCCTCCGCCCCAACGCAGTCCCCCAAGACGCGCGCAAGGGCGAGCGCGTCGCGTTCCTCGCCTAGCCCTTGTTTCTGTACCTTCATTCAGCGCAGCAACAGCAGTGCCTGATGGGCGTTGTGGTTTCCAGCAAGGCTTACACGCAGAAATCCCAGGGGGTCCTCGGATGGTGAGCATGTGCAGAAGATGCCAGGATACAGCCTTGTGTACGCCGAGCTAGCCGGCGCGCGCGCCCGCCCGCAGGATAATCTCGCCTTCGCCGTGCCATGCCTCTGCATGGGTTGCAGCCGCTGAGAAGCATCCGAGGAGGCGGCGGAAAAGGAGCCTGCCCGCCTTTCTGATCTGCCCTCCGATGTTTTCTTGCTTCTGCTTCAGCATCCAGGACCATTCCTTCAGCAGCTCGGCTCTGCCAGAGTAAGTGTGCCTGCTTTCAGTGGCTGCCCCCCGGCTGCCTAGTGCCTGCCCCCCCCCATGATGAATGGCAACGGTATGCTTTTTGGCCAATGGATACGTTGCTCAAACCCTTTGCATGGAAGGCAGGCAGGAAAGGAAAGGGGGCTGGGGAAACATATCCCCTCCCGTAGTCATCATTAAATTACGAGCCGGCCGAATTGCAACACAATAAGCGAGCAACCTCTCTCTACGTGCAGGGAGTAGTTAACTGTTTAGCAGCTGGACGCGCCTGGCAACCTCTAGTACGGGTGTCAGCGTTGGTGCAGATGGCGGGGTTCCTTCCTGCTTTGGATTCGCACGGTTCTGCGGAGAGGACGAGTTTTATGCCTAGGGCACGCCTCGAGAGAAAAGAGGGTGACGATCCAGCTGGTTGTAAATCGGGGCGAGCCAGTACGTGAGGGTTAGGAGAGCACATGAGCTCTGTAGCAAGTGACGGCAGAAGCGGGGAGGTGTGGGGGACGGACCACCCCATAAAGCATGTTTTCAGGGAAAACCTCTGAATTCCTGTAGATTTGGCAAAATCTGCCCTCCCCACCCCTCGCCTTGTTGGAAGTTAATGCACAGTGCAATATATATATATATATATATATATATATATATATATATATATATATGCATTTTTTTATTTATAAATAAAATAAAATTTTATTCATTTTATTATAGATTTATTATAGATAAGTAGATTTTATTTTATTTTAAAACCCTGATGCTGCTTTCCTTCAAGGTGTAATTTTCATATCTGAATATTGCTGAGTTTATTGCGAGCCGCAGTTGTGGATCTCTAGAACATGTGCCATGCCTGGAATATTGTGGTCTATTTTTGCATCACTTCCCCCCCCCCCCCCGGGCTGTTATATTTTTGGAGCTAGGAAACATGAGGGTTCAGCAAGGTCAGGAGCAGGGAAACAATTTATGGATTCGTTTATGTGTGGAGTACAGTTTTCCATTGTGGAAATGGTGGGAACGCAACAAAATGCATTAAACACATGCATAAAGGTGCATTTTCAAGACTAAAAGTACTGCAGGAGGGATTATATGTATTGTTTCATTAGCAATAAGCAGTGCTGCCAGCAGGTGCTACTGAAAAGTGGGAGTGCTATAAGGCCTACACATTGTGCCAAGTCAGGCCCCTACCCCATTGCCCCTCAGCTCCACCCACACCAAGCTCCTCCCACTTGCCCTATCCAAGGTCTACCTGTGCATACCTGTTATTGACATTAGATAAATGCATAGGCATAGCCAGGATTTATTCGGGGTGGGGTGGGGTGGGGTTTATGTTAGGAGGGGGACAGAACTGAGTTATCTGCACACAAATGGTCAATGGGGGGCAGCTGCCCCCCACCCCTCCTGGCTACGCCCATGGATAAATGGAACCAGAACCAGTTCACTTCTGAATAACAGATGCTGGGGAGAAATGGGTTTCCCAGGTATTTGAGGGTGCTGCTGGACACATCAGATGGGGGGGTTAGTGAACAGGGTCTTTTTGTGGGTTGGGGCAGGATGGCAAATTGTGACCACAATGGTGGCCAAGTGGAAGTTAACCCCCCCCCCTGTTTTAATCACACACCCCTTCTATTTACCTTGCAGGGGGGAGAGACCTTGCATATGCGACATGTATGCTTCCCCCCAGCAAATAAGGTGTCGGTGGTGTTGGATATAAATCTGAAAATCTCCCCCTCACAGCAGTATTGACCCCAGTATGATTCCCCCCTTCTCCCGTAGGTAGGGGCTTTAATTTTTGTTACTTTTAAAGGTAGGAAATCCTGTTGACCTATAGATTGCCCCCGAGCACCCACTGCATGGTGCAGAGAATCATAGAATTGTATAGAGTTGGAAGGGACCACCAGGGTCATCTAGTCCAACCCCCTGCAATGCAGGAATCTTTTGCCTAATGTGGGGCTCAAACCCATATCCCTGAAATTTAGAGCCTTATGCTGTACCAGCTGCTTGAGAGAGTTTCTCAAACCATATGTTACTTCTAGATTTGCTGATATGCCACGCTACGACCTTCCAACCCATCCACCAATTTTCCTGTGATGAAAAGGAGTACAGTGGTACCTCTGGATACGCATACCTCTGGTTGTGTATCCTTTGGGTTACGCATGCGGCAAACCCAGAAATATTTTTCTGGGTTCCGCTGCGCGCGCATGTGCAAAAGCACTCTATGAACTGCGTTCATGTGCAGAACAGGCATCTCTGGTTGCGAATTCCTCGAGATCTGACCGGAGCTCCAGAATGGATCCCGTGCACAACCGGAGGTGCCAGTTTTGGAAACTTTGGAAAACAAAGGTTGCACTGCCTCAAATGGCTCTTAAGAAGATTAGAAAACCATCAAGGGCTGCTAGCCTTTGGAAACTCCATTTTCAGAGACGCCATATTTCCGACCCAAGCACTAAAGCCAAGCAGTTACTACTTTGTATCCTCCAATTTGCTGACACACCTCCTATTTGCTTTTAATTGCTTCCCCTCTGAAAAAACAATAACATTTCAAAGTTCACAAGGCTGAGAAGGAGAAACAAATTCAGGCATCTTCAGAAAGCAATTCTGTAGCAGCTGAAGATGTAGGAAATCTCCAAATAGGGCCAGCCCAACTGTTAGACAGAGGGAACAGTCACTCTGGGGCAGCCACTGGCTGTTCCTTCTGACTGCCACCACTCTACCCAGTATAGAGCAGTGCTTGCTACAGCTGGCAATGGGGTGGGAGTGGGTGTTTGTAGCTTCATGCAGCACCACGTCTTGGAGTGGCCTGGTTTCCTGGTGTTTTAGTTTTCACTGAAAATCGGCTAAAGTGGTGAAGCTCCCCCTTTATGCCAATTTCCCCATTTACATTGCCCCACCCCCCGAGCTGCCCTTGGCTCCGCTATGGGACATAATGACAGCTTTTAAGGGGCCACCACAGATCAAGAAAATTGGCAGAGGGGAAAGGATCAAACTCTCTGAAGTGCCATTGGCCTGAATACTTAAAATTCGATCTCTGGTGTCTTGTGCTATTTGGCCTTAAATGGTAGGTGCCTCTGAGTGGCAGAACCTGAAAAAGACTAAAGCAATATAATAAGTAGGTAAATGACAGTCACTTAGTTTGCATACATGTGTGCTGACCGTAAATGATTATTATTATTTATTTGTCCTTAATTTTTTTCTACATCCTTGGCAGACTTCCCCTCCCCCTGGCTGTAATATAGTGGTTCTGCTTTCTGGGTTTTCTGTAAACCAACCAGCGTGTAATTCTTTATTCTGTAATGCTATCCTCCAGGGTAGGAAACCTTCCCTCCACCTGAGGGTGACACGTGGTGGTTCATGGATAGTTGGGGGGGACACATCTGTTCTCCCCCACCTCTCTGACACACATTATTTCTCTCTTCCTGTCAGTCTGGGGATGCACACTTTATAAAGAGAGGGTAGTGTGATGACTTGGTTCAACTACCTTGCCTCCCCCCACTCCCTACTCTGGAAGATCAGTGTGTGTGGAGAGGAGGGGGGGGATTGTTTTTCCAGATATGTAGAAATGCTTGTGCACTGACAGAGCAATCTCCATAGGGCTGTGTTGGATTCCATCTTGTGCCTCTCAAGAGGGAGATGTGTAAAGAGTTTCCTGTGAGCGAGCGCATCGGTGGTTGGTGTAGGTAGGCCCCCTTTCCTCCTGCCGATTGGGGTGGTAGGGGAGGACAGGCCTGTACCCTTCTGTGGGTCCCATCTCTGCTCTTGTAGATGTGGCAGCCATTTTGTGACTGGCGCCCACAGTGCTTTCCTCAACATTCCATATCTGCCCATTGGCCCGAAAAGGTTGGCGACCCTTCATGACTTAAAAAGCACAATCCATCCCTACGGCAAATAGCATAATGGGGGCACATTTTTCTCACTCCCTGGCTAGCTCTTGTCACGCACAGGAACATGAGGTAATCTTAATAGCCCTGCCCAGTGGCTTACCAGATGTCTCTGGGCAGCACACATGCAGAACATGAGCACAACAGCTATCTGATCCCAAAGGCACACTGCCTTAGAGTCTCAGGCTGTTATTTAGCCATGATGTCTATAGACACATAGCCTTATGCGCCATGAACATGCATGCAGTGCTGACTCCTTTAGAGAATGGGAGCCCCATGCATGGCAGGGCTGGCTTTCAGTTTTGGAGTCTCTTAGGCCTCTCCCTCACTTAAGTTCCATGGCAGACAGGACACTTAACTGTATGGATCATTCCTAGAATTTTTGTGAAATATAAAATAGCATTCTCCCTTTTTCCTTGGGTGTATAAAGTGTGATAACTCATTTTTTTTTTTAATTAGCTTCCTTGCAGGTTTTTGCTCATTTATATCTCTGCTTTGTCTTTGGTGGTGTTGTGGGAGGCATTTTGTAGGCTGGCGACTCATACAATAGCAACAATAATTACTGGGAAATTGCTGGGGAAAGGGGAGGTAGGTTCTATGGGATTGGAAAAGGGGGCACTACTTGAAATGTCTATGGCAAAATGTGAGTGGTGCTGGTTGAGCAGTGAACTCTAATCCTTACATTGTAGTTACATGATTTCAAAACTTTCCAGACTGTGGGGCCTTGAAGAAGCTTATATGAAGCTATTTCCCCGCTGATATTTTGGTTCCTGCACTGGCTAAAGGTTCTGAGTGAAGAAGACCACAGTGTTACATGTATTTTATAATGACAATTCTCTCAGTGTGCAACAATCTCAAGTTCTTATAAATCCATATCTCAGTTCATCAGTAGTGCGGCCAACATGGCAACAGGATATTGAAAATATATTGCCTTTGGCATGCACCATTGCACAGCCCTGAAGTTGCCCAACCTAATATAGTGCTTAATGCCCTTCACTGCGCCCTTTTCAGGAAGTCTTAAAGTTGTGAGGCATGCTTCATTTGTGCAAAAGATCTAGTCTCAGGTCTTCTCAGCTCTGCTTGACGCCTGCCTGCCCCTGTTGCTGGTATCCCTTGCTACGTAGATACCAGTCTCCTGATACTATTAGGTCTTCTCTCTACTGCAGCAGAAATGCATGTACAAAAATTCTGTTGGAAAGCCAATACCTGCTACCCTACTACTATTGCAAAAGCTGTTCCCCCTTTTTTTACACCTAAGGTCACTTAGAACTCAGCACATGCTACGCTTGGGGATGCCTCAGATCACAGCAATGCCGTGGTGCGTTTGCTACATTCCCAGCTGCAATGTATATAAATATGTAATATTCCTAGAAGGGTGATGATCAGCAGCACGCTCAGAGTTCCCATGTGAGTCACCATCAGCTGCATGATGATAGCAATCTGTTTGATAAAAGACTTCCAAGCAAAACGCTGTGACCAGACTGTTGCCGAGGACAGACTATAGTCTGGTGCTATTAACCTAGTGCTCCAAAGTCTGCAGAGGGTGTCTATACACTACTGAGCCGCGTTCGAGGTTCTTGTATTAATTTACAAGGCCCTTAATGATTTGGACCCAGAATACCTCAAGGACTACCCATTCACTGAGGTCTTTGGGGGAGTAACAGTTTGTGGCCCCCCTATGGATTGTATGCTCAGCTCATATCCACCAGGAGATATGTGTTTAGTATTGTGGGCCCAATTTTATGGCTTTCCCTTCCAGTTGAGCTCAGACAAGCCCCATCTCTACTGAGCCTCAGGCACCTACTGAAGACTTCTTTTTAATTTTAACAAGGCATTTTTGTTGAAAGTTTGATTTTATAGTTTGAACCGATTTTTTATTTTTTGTATTGTGTCTTTGTAAACTGCTTAAAACTATTGTAGTTAAGTAGTGTATAAATTGTTTAAATGAAATAAAATAAAAACGTTAGAGCTGTGGTAGAGAGCTAATCAGGGAGGTTGTTTTTAGTGAGCTTCTCATGGGCAGAATAACAAGAGTGCTGCCTCTTGTTGGCGATACCTGATGACCCGCTTTGCTCCCAGAGCAACTGATTATTATTATTTTTTGCTGGTGTAAGGCTTCAGTGAGAGGAGGAAGTGACAAGCACAGAGCAGGGGACACTCTGTGTTTGAATCCCTGTTTGTAATGTTGCTCAGATTCGGCATTAAGAGGCCAAGTGGTGCCAAGGGAGCCACAAGCTGTAGTCACCGCCTTAAGCATTCTTTGACTGCCAACACTGATATACAACAGTAAACTGGGCATGTGCAGACATATTGAGTAAAAATCGATCTATCTTTAAGTATAAATCTATGTTCCTCAAGGAGTGGAACCAGCAGTGGGTCTGTCGGAGCCAGGCAATGTTTGTCTTCCTGTGAGAAAAAGCTATATTTCCATAGGGACAGAAAGCTTGCATTGCTATATACCAAGCCCTGGCCCAACAGCTGATGTGACCAAAAGGATATATGCATGTGTAGCTAATGATAATATTTATATCGATCTACCTCATAATGCAATCTGGGCTCCGGTACTGGACGAAGAAAGCAGAAAATTAATTACTAGGCTTCATAATGGCAAGGCCCAAGGGAAGGCTTTTTACTCAGCAACATTTTTTAAAAAAATTGACTCTGGTTGGTCGGTTCGTATCTTTGTGGCTTTTTCAGTTTTTTGGATCAAACTGGTTATTTTCTATCAGGTTGGCTTACATGTGATTCACACACAGTGGTTCACATGGTTTGCATACTGCAATCTTAAATCAATAGAATTGAGCCCAACATGGGGCTCAAACCCACAACCCTGAGATTAAGAGTCTCACGATCTACTGACTGAGCTATCTGGGCTTCTAAATACATATTTCTGACTACGGCTGAGTGCCCCCTGTTTTCTGATTTGAAGGTCACTTAAGCAGCCAAAACAGCCGCCACCACTGATAGCCTTGAAGTTTGCCAAATTACAACCAAATATTTAGAATTCACCCTCCCAAATAGTCCCATGAAGACTGAGCATGCTCAGTGCTACCAAAATGCAAACTGACTATTGGATGAGGTTGGCGGTGATGACACAGAAAATCAAAGGGAGGGGAATTGAATGGAGGCATCCTCAAATATGTTTCCAATTCTAATTCAAACAAATGAAAAGTCTCACAGCCCACATTGAGATGTAGTTTTGCTTGCTTTCTACTGGCCCCTACCATATGAACCAAATGTCATATCCTTAGCATTGATGGTTAGATAATAGAATTGTCTACCAGTGGGGTGTCTTGGGCCACGAATTTGCTGCATTTCATTTTCCAGGTGGAAAACACCTGGAATTTTGGAATACGCCTCATGTAATTTCTAGTAATAAAAGGGTGTCCTGGATCATGTAAGAACATAAGGAGAGCCCAGACAGACCAGCTCAAAGGCTCTATCTAGTCCAACATCCTCTTTCTCACAGTGGCCAACCGGGGGCCCTGGGGAAGCCCACAAGCTGTGCATGAAGGAAATTGCCTGCTACTGCTGTTGTTTCCTAGTGGATGTGCTGGCACTGAACATTGTGGTTCTATGTGCTCCCCCTCAATGATTGGCAACCATTTAGAAATTTATTGTCAATGAATTTGTCTAATCCCCATTTGAAAGCCATCTAAGCTACTGGCTGCCATCAGGTCTGATGCGACAGCAAATTGCATAAATTAATGATGTTCTGTGTAAAGGTATACTTCTTTTTATCTGTCCCAGATCTCCTGCTAATAAGTTTAATAGGATGTTCCTGGGTTCTTTTCTTATGAGACACTTTCTCCATGCTACGCATAATCTTATAAATTTCTACCATGTGCCCTTCTGCCCTCTGTTCCTTCCCCTGTAAAAAAAAAAAAACATAAAACCCCTCAAACATGTAATTCTTTTGTTATTTATATGTTGGGCATTCCATGACTCCATACGGTGTTAATGTATCTTAAATAATTGTTCCAATAACAGAAAAGGGGGGGCAGAATAGTTTTGGGGTGATATGAAGTTGAGTGAGTACCTCCTCATAAACAGCTAACAGTAGCAACTTCTGGAGAGACAGAGAGTTGGGTATATCAAGCTCTTCGCGGAGTATAAATACCATCATTGTGCCAAAGAAGGCAGATGCTGTAAATAGTGGAGGGGTCAACCACATTGCAGACTGTTTCTCAAATCAGGAATAGGCCCTACTTCACTGACAGCAAACTGGAAATATAAATGCAAAATAATTGTGAAATATAAATGCAAGAGAGAGAGAGAAAGTGCAGCATTTGTGCGGACTTAGCAATCCAGCGGAGACAGGTTGATTTAAACTGATAGCCACGGAAACCTTCGATATGCTTTACTGCCTCCTTCTACTAGGACTGCACAAAGGAATGTCCTTATTTTGCTGGCGCTGTTGCTCGTGTTAAATATTCATCTTGTATTTCTCCCATAGGATTCTGGGGATGTTTAGTTTCAGAGACCTTTCTAACTGTCAGGTTTTTAAATTGAAGTAGTTCTGAAAACTCTCTCCATCTACTTTATTTTTAGTTCATTCAAAACCACACTGGAAGTATTCCTTATTGGTATTAAACATTATTAATGCCGTTTTTTGAATCAGAGAAATTTGCTGTGGCATCCAGTATGGCCTTTTCCTGTTCGAATATAAATGGGACTTCCAGAAGGCCAGGGTTACAATAATAAAGCATCTGAGAATGTGCAGAGCAACTTCCCATCATGACCGACTAATTGCATCTAGCCCTTAAAAATTTGGGCTGGGGGTGATGGTGGGCTGCCATTGCTTCTAACTCAGTGGAAATGTCTACTAGGCAGGCATGAGAATGCTGAAGTGAAAGTTAGTTATGCATTTTTGTGTTCTTGCGCATTTGCCATGGTTTTCTTTTGGGTTTCCACATGAAAAGTTCCTACAGGACTGGGCCAATCCCAGACTCCGTAGACCAGATGCGAGGAACCTTTGGGTCTCCAGATGTTTCTGAATGACAGCTCCCATTATCCCTAGCCATTGGCCATGCTTGCTAGGTTGGATGGAAGTTTCACGATAGCAGTGGGTTTGTACAGCACAAAGCTGAAGTAACTCCCTCCTGAGAGGCATAGGATTAGGTGCTGGAACTTCTTACAGTCCTCCTTTGGGTAAGGAGTGCTGGCATAGGATGAAATCGGTGTGATTGTTTTATACAGGCTTTATTTAGAGCATATGAAAACCAGCAACTGTATTTATCAGAACAGCGTTTGTGACCTAACCTGTCTGGTCTTTGACCGCAATAAAGACTGATTGATTATGACCTAAGAATGAACATATTAGCTACTTGAAAAAGACCCAAGTAGAAAAAAACTCAATAATTATTTTATATCCATTTTCAAGGTGTGGCGAGGATACAGAGTCTGTACATGAAGACCAAACAGCCAGTTCCCTTCACAGGTATCTAGCAATTGTGTTTTATAAAAGGAAATAAAATGTAGCAAGCAGATCTCTTTTAAAAATTTATCTTAGAGATTTTTCAAGAACTACTTTCTTAGGAATTGCAAACAAAGCATAAATTATTACCAGAGAGCAACTCCATAGCTGACTGGAGACCTAAACATAATTCTATAAAGCTAGGGCAACAAAGGTGATAAACTTTATGATAAATACTGGATTCAATACCCCCTTACCTCAACCCATTATTATCCACTAAATGCTGCACAATGTGAGGCAAATTTTCAGATTTTAGCTTGGACCAGAAATACACTGAGGAATTTCAGGAGATAATAAAACTTTGCCTAGAACTTGGGAAATCTCTGAGTTTAGTTTCGTATGTCATTAGTAAAAACTTCTGCAAATGAAGGGTCATTACTTTGGGAGTTAACAGATAATACTGGGTAGAAAAGAGAGAGGCACAATATTACTTTCAGATTTTTTTTATGAAAGTAGAATTAGATGTGAGAGAAAGGTATTTGTGAGGGCAGGCTATGCTTGCCAGGTTCACAAATTCTTGCAGGAAGTTCTTTTGGAATTATCCAGTATTTCCCTGAAAATGGCTCAAGGACACGTGATGTTAAACTGTTAATGCTGAGAAGGTCTTATCCTTGTCAATTGCTGGGATGGGAGACTGTTTAGGGGCCCCATGGAAGACGACGTGAAATAGTAGTGGTCTGTGCTCCCCCCCCTTAAAAATGTTTAGGGGTACTCTCATTTTGACTCAAGAAAATCACCATTTCATAGTTCAAATTGGGAAAAATAAATACAGTAAATGGACAAAAGTACAGAGATTCACAAAATGTTTAGGGGTATGCGTACCTCTGCATCCCCCCCAGAAAAAAAGCACTGGTAGTGGTATATAAGTTTTGTAAATATCTGTACAGTTTATCTCCCATTAAGCAAAAGCTGGTCAAGTCTTGGGGCCTGCTAGGTCTTGAGAAAACCTCTTCTTTTGTAGTCTCAGGCAGATGACAAAACCAAGAGATTTATCACGTATTTGGTGGGACACGCTACACTACATGTTTAGTGTGCTGTGGTTAGCAGCCTGAGGCCATAGAACCATGTGTGGCCCTTACTCTAATTATTTGCGACCCCCAGCTTCGTTTCTAAAGTCCTCTCTTTGTGATCAGTTCCAGAGGCAGTTTTAGGGTAGCATGGCCAGTGCGGTTACATTGGGAGCCACAACAATGTCATATAATGGAGCACAAGAAGTGGGGGTGGGGTGGGGCAAAGTTTAGTGTCACACAGGGTGCCACAGAAATTTGAGAGCCCAAAGTCCACCACTGTCAGTTCAGACATTTCCCCCAGTAGCCTGCTAAGTGAGGAGGGGAGATGGAGAAGGGGTTGGCAGGGGTTGGCAGAAAGCCAGTGAGAGAGAAGGGTGACCCCACTCACAGTTCACATGTGGCTCCGGACAGATTGTCCCTTCACAAAAAGGAAAGGGAAAGCCCAAGTTGCTCATGCCTAAGTTAAAAGCAGCACAGCTGAAGTATATGCTTGAAATGCAAAGGCCACAGATTCACTCCCTAGTATCTCCAGCTAAAAGGCTCTAACAGCAAGTGATGGAGGAGGCCGTCTGCCTAAGACCCTGGAAAGACAGTAGTACTGGACCACATGCATGAGCCGTTAGATATAACACAGAAATATAGAATTGTAGAGTCAGAAGGGACCATGAGGGTCATCTAGCCCAACCCTCTGCAATACAGGAATCTTTTGCCCAATGTGGGGCTCGAATCCACGACCCCGAGATTAAGAGTCTCAGGCTTTATCAACTGAGCTATCCCAACATAGGAACAACCTGGTATAAAGCATCTTCTAAAGTTGTAGAAGATGTTCTCGAAGCTACGAACATGAGTTTGACCAAATTGTGGGAGGCAGTGCTAGACAGGACTGCCTGGCGTGCTATGGTCCATGGGGTCACGAAGAGTCGGACACGACTAAACAACAACAAAGTTGTAGAGGCCTGAGGTATGGCCTGATTAGGCAAACGCAGCCACCTCACTTTTCAGAGATATTTTTTGTAGTTTTAAAAATGTTACATTTGTACGTAGCTCTGTCCTGGAATGTTAATTAAATAGGAGGAAAGGGGGGGAAGGGGGGGAGGGCTAAACAAAAGTAATCTAAAAATAAATTGTGAGCATGATGTCTTGAGCATTACATTTCTTGCTCACCCGTCACGGTGCCTTTTAAAATTTGCTTTTATTTTCTTCTAGAGATGAAAACAAGGAAAACCACCCAGACAAAGCTATAGTCTTAGAGGAAAACCAGGCAGTGTTCCAAGATACCCAGACACCCTGTGATGGCACATTGAGGGTTGGAATGGGGAACTTAAAATCCAGAAAGCCCACATCTATTTCAAAACCAGAAAATGGGAAAAACCGTGAAGAAAGTCAGGTAATAATAAGCTCTCCTATTTGCGCTATAACTGTATGACAATAGAAGAAATGCCGTTTAAATGCAAAGCGGCGGCATTTTTAATCATTTGGGCAACTGGCTTCCACTGGTGATCAGGGTCGTGTACGTAAGCGATAGGGCCACCAGCCACATTTCAGCTCAACCCACAGATCTTCTGGGAGATAGACTGGAGTCGCTGCACCTCTACAGAATGTGCAACAAAATAGCCCAGCCCAGCTCAGCCCATGTAGCTTTACTGGTCCTGCCTTGCTCTAGGCTTCCCAGCTGTGTGATTGGTCACAGCCCTTTTTTGTCTCCCTATAATATTTCCCCTTCCTCTTAGCAGGTTTGTCTGTGCCATAGATTGGGCGATGTGCATCTACAGTGGACATGTGTCCTACTTTATAGAGGGCAGTTGTCCCCCTGAAGGCCAGGTGAAAGGCAAAGTTCAAAGTCTTATCCAAGTCCAGCTTGGAGAAGTTGCTCATTGAAATTTAGCACTTGGATATCAGACTGAGCAGGCACACAGGCCACAGGCACCCCCCCACCATTGAAATTATATTATTCATTTCTAAATTCGCATGCACACGTGCAAATTAGCACACACACAAATTTGATGCAAATAAGCTGTCTCCTTGATCCTCTTTTTTGGTAATGCAAATGGCTGCCCTGTCTCAGACTCCGCTGTCCCTCACCTGGTCTGACTTCGCTTACTAAAGTCTGCCTGGAACTGTCCCTTGGCCGCCCTTGATCCTTAGTTCGGTGTCTTTTCCCGACCACCTAATTGTCTGTGGCCCAATCCTGCAGATACCCAGATTTTGCTCCTCTCTTCCCCAGGGATATTGAGCCCCATCTCCCCCTCCCCAAATCTCTGTGATTGGGCAATCCCGTGCACACCTACCAGGGAGCAACTCTCATGGAACTCAATGAATTTTCAAGTAACATGAGTTGGATTGAGCTGCGTAATATTTCCACTGTCATTACTACCAATAGCAGTGCAAAGCATTCAAGTTAGGATGGTGGCCCTTTGGTGGATACATTGGGTGCCATTTTTGGGTGTGTGTGTGTGTGTGTTTGTGTGAATTGTTTGTACTCATTTATGGGACCTTTATGTCAAACTAGGATTTCTCCTGCATTTGACGACGGAGTGATGGGATCGGATGAAGCCCTGAGCTTGTGGGGTTGCTGGCAATGCCTTAACATGCCTCAAGCTGGTGAAGCTAGAATTGTGAATCTGAGGTTTTTCTTTAGCCCTTCATGGTCTGGGAGGTTTGGCAATTGGCATGTGTGTGTTCTACATCTACCGGTAGTTTGCTATGCTATGGAGAGTGCTGTTGTGCTTTGTGGGTTGCTTGTAGGCTTCTCACTTGGTTGGCCATTGTGACAATAGGCTGTTGGAAGACATTAACCTTTCATCTGTTCTTATGTTCTTAAACGCATTGTACCTTCACGATATTTTGTCATGGTGCTAGATTGAAAACCCAGCTCTTCACCGGAGTTGATGTTCTCTATTCTTTTTAATGATTCAAATTAGTATAGTCGTTAATGGCAAATGCTACAATATATTTTCATGGAACTGAGATAGGATTTCTCCAGCACAGAGTACGCACTACCTATTATGCTTGATCTGCAATAGCAATCCTACATGTTTTTATTTATTAATTAAATTTATATATCGCCTTTCCACAAGCAAAACCTGTCCAGGGCGGCTAGCAAAAATGAAACAGAGAAAGAAAACAAGCATGATAAAATATAACAAAACCAGAGCAGATAAAAAAGCCAATGAATTAGTAGCTAATCAAAACCAGCAAAATATTCTATTAGCTTGATCAGTTTCCTTTGTACAGACTCTCACTTCAGATGGATCTCCTTTTTGTGCAGGCTCCTTTTGTTCATAGATCCCTTAAATGTGCTCTTAAAAAACCCTATGTCTGCATGGATTCACTTACGACGACAGTGTTTCTATTTGAAGTCTGCTGGATGAAAAGCAACCATGGAATTTGTAGGATGAAACTGAGGTGTTAGAAGGCAATGTGTATCATCCTCCAATTGCACATGTATCATATGCATGGATATAAATATGTATAATGAAATGATTCACTCTTAGATCCTTAATTGGCACAGAGATGAACTCCTAAAATGATACTAAACCCCTTGGTTTAAAAAGGAGAGCAAAACAGAATTTGTTAATTTTTGTCCTAATTGCTAGGATGGAGCACTAAGAAAGTACAAATCTTCAAAGGAGAAGATGCTAAGAACCTCTGTTTGAAAGAATATGCCAGTACATAGTTTGATTCAAACCAGGTGCGTGGTGGCTTCCAGACCCTGAACAACTCAACATTAACGATATGTTTTTAAGCATATGAGGCTGCAGTTCTATTCCCACTTACTTGGGGGCAAGCCCCACCGAGCTCAGTGAGACTTACTTCTGAGTAGATGTGTAAGGGATTGCTCTGTAAATCGGAGGATTAAGGATAGGACAGGTAACCTCACTATAAGGAGGTTTGGAAAGTCTGAAAGACCATACAAATTCATGAAACTTTCCTGCCCATGTCAATGCCATGTTTTCTCCAATGGCGAAAGCAGACAGTGGGGTAGAAATGCAGGTTGTGTAAACACAACCAAGGAACAGGGTAAAAATTATTATTATTTTGTTTATTAAATTTGTATAATGCCCTATACCTGTAGATCTCAGGGTGGTTTACAACACATTACAATATAAAAAGCACAAAATGCATAATAAAAACGAAAACAAAAATAACCCAATAATCCCTGCTTCCACAGCACATTTAAAACGGCATTAGATGTCAGCCAGCTAAATGCCTGGTTAAAGAGGAATGTTTTTTCCTGGTGCCTAAAGATTTGTAACTAAGGCACCAGGCGAGTGCCTTTCTTCCCCTTCTATTTGCCAGGAGGTGATGGGACCAGTGGCCATGATCTTGGTTTTTTTTGATGTTGAGCTTCAGACCATATTTTGCGCTCTCCTCTTTCACCCTCATTAAAGGGTTCTTTAATTCCTCCTCACTTTCTGGCATCAAGGTTGTGTCATCTGCATATCTGAGGTTGTTGATATTTCTTCCGGCAATCTTAATTCCGGTTTGGGATTCATCTAGTCCAGCCTTTCGCATGATGAATTCTGCATATAAGTTAAATAAGCAGGGAGACAATATACAACCTTGTCGTACTTCTTTCCCAATTTTGAACCAATCAGTTGTTCTATATCCAGTTCTAACTGTAGCTTCTTGTCCCACATAGAGATTTCTCAGGAGACAGATGAGGTGATCAGGTACTCCCATTTCTTTAAGAACTTGCCATAGTTTGCTGTGGTCGACACAGACCATAACTATATAAAATAATAAAGTCTATTCCCAGTCATACCGCTCCATTATTCATTGGATGAATGCAGTGTGTGTGTGCATAATATAATATCTGGATTGCGGAAATTGATGTTTTGTGTCAATCAGTGCATTTGATTTCCTTCAGCCCTGGACTTCAACTATAGAATTTTTTAATACTGGAGGAATTAAGGGATGCACAAAACCCCATGAAGCAGCTATGCTAGCATGTCCCTGGGAGCAATGGTTGATCTGCAGCTTCCACGTTAACCAAGCAATTCCATTGATTAATCATATTGATTAACACTTTCAGCCTGACAAATAAAAGATCAGCTATGGACGAAGGGGTGAAAGCCAAGCGCTCACCTCTTTATTTCAAGGGCATGCTATTTGGCATGCAGTGTTAAACCCTTTTAAGTGGGAACCGTTGCAGGCTGAAGTACAATCGATTTGACGTGAATGTGAGCTCAGGAACAAAGATCGTTGCAACTTTGATGTGCTTCACAATTTATTTTGTCTGGGTCAGTGAATTTGGCAGTTTGCAGTGTAAGCACCTCAGGGCAGGGACTTGTCTGTTGGCTGCTGTGTAGAACACCACAGAAGCTGATCATGTGAAGGACCATTTAAATACAGTGGTACCTCTAGTTGTGGACGGGATCCATTCCAGAGGTCCGGTAGGATCCCGAGGTTTCCGCAACCTGAGGGCCCAGGCCCGTCTTAACCACATCCAGCGCCATGGCGCAAAGGTCCCTCCGGCGTCCCCTCCCTTCCCAAAATTTAGCCTGGGGCGGAGGGCGCAAAGGTCCCTCCGGCGTCCCCTCCCATCCCAAAATTTAGCCTGGGACGGAGGGCGCCGTTGGGGAGGGAGGGAAAGATAGAAGCCGCCGCAGCCTCAGGGGCTGGAAGATGGCGGTTGGGAGGGGGAGGAGGAGGCAGCAGCAGCAGTAGCTGCAGGCACGGGGCTGTGGGGAAAGGCAGAGGGGCTCTCTCCGCCGCTGCTCTCCTCCGCAGCTGCCGCTTTGTGCTGGTTCGCCTCCGCGCTCCCCACCCTCCGCCGCAAAGTGGCAGGGCGACCCCTGAGGGAGCTGGCTGGCTGCTGTGGTAGGCTGGAGAAGCACTCCAGCCACCAATTGCAGCGCTGAGAGGAGGGGCGGCCGCCGGGGATCACGCCCACCTCCCGGGCGGGGCACGCAAACCAGCTGGAGAGGGACGGGTGGAGGGAGAGAGGGATGGAGGGCTGATCGCTGTGCGCCCGGCTCTCTGCCACCGATCACCTCCTCCTGCCTTCCCCCTGGCGGCGGGCAGGCTGCCGCCCCTACTGAGCTGTGGCCCCTGCACCTCTTCCCTGGCGCCCTCCAGTGCCCAGTGCTGTGGTTCCCCGCGCCACTAGCCTCTATGGCTAAGACGGGCCTGTGAGGACTGCTTCTGTGTATGTTGCTTGGTGTGGTAGGCCTGAGATGCAGGAGTCCCTGAGAAATGACCACATGTCATATGAATGGCTATGGTGGGGACGACAACCTCCCTCCAGAAATAGAGTCTTGGGAGGTCTCCTTTCTTAATCCTTATGGTTAGACTTGGGCTGTACTGGCTCCCAGCCTCTAAGCACAACAACTATCTCTAGCTAATTTCCTGTCTACGACAATAAAATATGTTCTCCTGAATTAAAAGAAAAATACACAATGGGAAGCAATCGAGCGTTAAGATCTGGTCTCTGATCAAACAAATCCTGGCTCGTGAAGAAAAGAAAACTGCTGTGATCTATGGTTTCTCCATACCTCATGGGTGTGTGTTTGTAAGATCCACAAAATAATTTTGCAGTATCTTGTTTTCTGACAGTGTGTTTCTAAGAGGCCTTGCCATGAGGCTGTTCCCTTTGTGTGCTGCCTCAGAAAGTCAGAGGCTTCGTTATCACTGGCAGACCCTCAAAGCGTCCCCATTTTCCAGCGACAGACCTGGATTTACAGAAGCCGAACCAGTTTCTGGTGTTATCCTGGAATGTCCCGCTTTTCCTTAGGACGTCCTTTTTTTTCATTGGAGAAATTTTGGAGGGCATGGAATAGAAGTGGAGCTCACATGATCATATGCTCCCATAATACCGGTAATAAACAAGCAAGCAAACAAGCAAACAAACAATTAGAATAGTAGATAATAACAAAAGTAACCATGGTTAATAATAACAATAGATAACAACAGCAATAATAAAAACAACAACAACAACAATAATCCCTGCACATAGAAATCTAGCATACAGGGTGAGGCCAGAGCTGCCTGTTTTCTTGAGAGCTGATTTTCTCTGTATAAATAAGTGGATGTCTCTGTGACAGCAAGAGAGCAAGAAAGCATTCAGTCACCTGCGTTGTGAAATGCTGCAGCCCAGACATGGGTTTTTATCACCTCATTGAGATTTAGTATTGAGCGGGAAATTTTGACCCTGACTCAAAAAGTGCTGATATTTAACCTAATTGAACACAGTGAACATAAAAGTCTCGGTCTCCTTTGGGCTTCAACTTTGGAGTTACGTTGATGACCTCTGGATTCCCCCTTCCAACTCTTCTTCCTAGGCTGCTTGCGTCCCTTGCTGTCCTCTTCCCCTTAAGCTCCTGCTTCTTCAGTCACCAGCCAAGCTATAGGCCAACCAATGGTAGCTGGGCAATCTCCTGCCTGCCCTTGCTTCTCTATGGCATTAAAGCAACCCATTATGGACAGAAACGTTATCTCTACCACCAGAAACCCTTGGTGCACCACAAAAATGGTTTTCAAACTGCGCTGAGGAACTTAGAGGTTCATTGGAAAGCTGATAGTTCCTGAGCTGGAAACTCTGTGATGGTGGGCGAGCTTTTCAGAAATTCACTTGTCCTCTTTGGTCCTCCTTCCCTTTCATTGTGAAACTATATAGGTCAATGATGGGGTGGTTCTGATCTAAGGTATGCTCACGTCCAGCACCCTCTCATGTTTATTTTTACACATATAACAGGGTTCTGTAACAGATGAGTCAATGTGGGAAGGACTCCTTCAAGATGAAGAGTGTTAAAAAAAGCAACAACAATTCATTACAATATAGGTAGCCTGAAACAGAAGCTGGGTGGCTTTGGAAAAAAATCTCTTTTAAAAGGAGAAAGTGACAGAGAGTTACGATAATAGCACTGATACTGCATGCAGGTGTGTCTTGGGGACTCCCCCCCCCATTACAATCTTTGCATCAGGTTGTTTAGTACAGTCCCTTCTTGGGCCCCACATTTCTCCTCCCCTTACATACTTACATTTCCCACCCACCCCCCACACCTCCCAAAATAGACAGCTGACACCAGTCCGGCCACTGTTTACTTGAGTGGATTGCATTTGTCGATTTGTTTTCTTGTTTGTTTATTGCAGGAGATGGGAAATGCACTGCCGTGGCTCTCTGACTGTCAGAGGAAAACGGGAACTCCGGCTAATGATTACACCGAGAACGTGGCATTCAGATACCAGGAAACCGTCATCAAGTTTCAACCCAGGTATTCTCTTCCAAGTAAACAAATCTTGTTCACTTCTGTTTAACTCTAAATCAGGGCGGACACCTGCACTTCTCTGTTTGCAAACTGGCATAACTTGTTATCCACTCAGTCAGACATTGCCAGCCAGCCATGGTTGGTGCTCCCCTGGGTGCCTAACACTTTTTTCCAGTCTCAGGCAGCAAAAACCGATTTATTGAGCCCCCTGGGGGCTAACCCATACATGGCTGCCGGATCATAAATTTTGCAGGTCTACTCCCTTCGGAAACAAGGTTTTAGAAAAAGAAAAAACACAGCTGAAAGATGAAATTCTATGCTAAGGTAACCCAAGTTCTTTGTTTAAAAACCTGAATTCAGGCACCTTGAAATCATGCTTCATTATTTTCTCTCATAGAAGCTAATTGAAAGCCCTTGCTTCTGTGGTAAAATTAAGCACAGTCTGTGCAACTGATAGGCACTTTGCTAATGAAAACAAATGCGTTATTTTTTTGCTCAGTTTGCTAATAAAAACAAATGTGTTATTTTTGCTCAGTTCTTTGAGTTCTTACTAACCATTACAAACAACTGCTTTTGCTCAAGTGGGAATTGATCTCATACTTATTTGGATAACTATCTCATGATTCCACCACCTTGTCAAAATTGTGATAACTATTTCAAAGACAAATTGGACCGAGTTTCAAATTTTTCAAGACATTCTAAGGCTCAAATTGGTCTCCGTGCCATTCATACAAGTACCAGTTGTGTGAATCTTTCTTTTTCTTTCTTAGTCTAACTAGCACACACAAGACCTACTATCTGGATTGGGACCCTGACACAGGAAGATTAAGGTGGTTTATCCATTTGCTATGGTACCAGTCTAGATCAAGGGCCCCACAACTGCTATTTGAAATGTGGGGAAATCCTCCTAATGGTGTCAGTGGAAACTTTCCACTCAGTGCTGACAGCAGGCAGCAGGGGTCTGATCTGGATTGGGAATGCCACGGGGAGCTCTCTGCGTGCTTTTTATGCTAAAAAGTCACTCGCTTAATTGCCATGAGTGTGTGGTTCATGTCTAGTTTGCGCCTTAGAAAAAAAGGAAAAGTAGGTGGCATTCTTAACAGTGCCACAGTGGGTTCTCCTCCTGCAGTGTGTGGCTTTGTGACACATGAAAGCACACACAAAGATACATGTGTAAGCTGAACCGGCTCTCCATTTTGCCCCAGTCCTTGTTCTCGAGGTGGGCAGTCCGCCTTTTAAAACACTTCGAAGTGGCACCTACAATTACCCTCCCAATTTTCATGTTGCAGGACAGATCAGAGCGCATTCATTTCACCAAAGGATGGCACTGAACATTTCCAGAACTTCAGTGAGGTAAGTTTATTAGTGACCTGAAAAGCCTGCTATAGGATGCTGTGGGCATCTTTATTTAAGCAAGGACAAGAGACAAAGGGCCGGTTTGCACTTGCATGTCCCCCATTCATCCCTTTATGACTTAAGGATAATCTGTTAGAGGTGAGTGATGGGAAGCACCTTTGCCCAAGGTTCTGGAGAGCTGCTTTCAGATGATCTAGAATAGATCAGGCACCCCCAAACTGCGGGCCTCCAGATGTTTTGGCCTACAACTCCCATGATCCCTAGCTAACAGGACCAGTGGTCAGGGATGATGGGAATTGTAGTCCAAAACATCTGGAGGGCCGAAGTTTGGGGATGCCTGATCTAGATAATAATGGGCTAGACAAATAGTCTTACTTGGTATAATGTACCTCTCTCTCTCTCGTTTATTTATTTATTATTATTATTACTTAACCTTCACCTGTACAGATAAAAGGGCAGGGTACAGAACATAAAAAAGTAACAACCAAAGTATACAAGAGACAACAAAGCCTTATACTATGCACCATCAAAACAAGCAAAGGCAGCTTAAAAATAGCAGGGAAGGCTAAACCTTCACCAGCACGAAAACCTTAAAAGTCCTGGGCAAAGGAATATAAGTATTAACCTGGGGCCAACATGGTAACAATGTCAGTGCTTGTTATGTGCATCAGAGGAGGGTGTTCCACAGAGAAGCAGTAGCGACCAGTGGGGCAGTGTGGGTACCCGTCTGCTGCTGTCCTAGCTACCTAACACCATAGGCCACTATTGCTTACCGAGAGGAAGAAGGGAGAGGGATGAGGCATGCACAGCTTGTTGTGGTGCGACAGGTGGTGGTGGAGCTAATCCAACACTCCTGTCACTGGTGCCAGACTCTTCCCACCCTGCCCCATCCCTCTTGGTAGGTGGCTGTGGCTTGCGGTTCTAGGAAGCCAGGAGAATGAGACTCTATTCCCCATCACCACATAGCAAGCCATCTCCAGTGGTGGCGGCATGTGGGGGAAAACATCCTCCAAAGATCTCAAAGACATGAGCAGGCTGGTATAGGGAGAGCCACACTTCCAGGCATTTGGGTCCCAGATAACGGTTCAGATGGTTGGATTTCGGTGAGCTTTGGTTCATGCTTCCATTGTCAGACAAGTAATAAAGAGTGCAAGGGATGTGCATGCATGTATGAATCGGCCTGATTTTATTGAAGGCATTTGCTTCGAAACACTAATTCTGGTGTACGTGCAGTGGTCCTGAAAGGAGGCAGGAGTTCTGCATTATGATCTGAATGTACGTGTACTTACTAAAGAGTAAAGGCCAACATTGACAGCATTGCTTTTCTTATGTGCATTGGAACGTTCCAGAGATTTGCATCATAGCTGCTTACTCCTTTAGCCGAGTGATCAGTGTCCATACAAATTATTTTGCTTTGTGCTGCTTATATGTCTGTCAGCTACAAAGGCTGATCAGTAAAGGGAGGGTCAAAAAGAGCCACTTCCTCCTCATCAGGCAGTCACTGTGGACAATCCATGGTAATTGGCCAGTAGAATGCTCTTCTTACTCTTGAGAGCCAGCCCTGTATTATGCTCAGCGAGTAAGCAGAAAGCTTTGTGGCAAGTGCTGCAATTGGTTAGCTGTTGAGATGGTGGCACTGCTACCTTGAAGAAATTGGGGAGAAACTTTGGGCTCATCCATACTTCCGCTTGTCCTGTGCCAAGAAATATGGACATGAGCATTTTCCTGCTTGTCCCACTCTTTACCACTGAATTGGAACAAATGGCAGTCTGTAAAACACCCAATTGCTATTTGGTCCGATTCAGTGGTAAACCATGGGTTTCTCCAGGCAAAAGTGGCCGGCCAAAGAGAGGTGTGGGCAAGCCCTTCTTTGCACTCCTATAACTTGGTTGGCCTTGTGCTGTTTTGAATTACATGTGGTTCAAAATTAGCCCTGGGATGGCCTCCTTTTGTGAAATTACGCACCATACAAACCATGCGTGCCGTGCCACCCACCTTGTGACACGCATGCAGATAAATGAGCTGCCACAACTTGTTTATGGTTCTGGTTTGGTTCTATTCTGAAAACGGAGATTCCTTTGAAAATCAGAAACATTTGTAAGCTTAGAGCATTGTAAAGGTACAAGGAGAAGATTGCTCAAGGTAGATGAGAGACCTTGTTAAGCTGAGGGGAGGACGTGCAGATGTTATGTACTGATAACAGCAGAGCGTAGGAGAACAAAAGAGGCAAAACTATAATGAGAGAAAATCAAGACTGGTGACTAGCAAAATAGTAGGCTCAAAATGTGTTGCTGAAGAGTAAATCTGAGAAGCTTTAAAAAATAATAATGATAAGGTTGCCTACTTGATCAGGCAGTGGGAAACGTATTAGGCCAAGAGGATATAATTGAGCAAATTTATGCTCTGATGACCATAACAGTGTACTACTGTTGCCCTGGGTAAGACAACCATCATGAAGGAGGTTGACTAAAGGCATATTTGCACCAGATTCAGCATTATGGCAAGCATTGCATAATAAAATAGGCGTGACCTGGCACGACAGAACCCTGCTCTAGATTTGCCCTGTCTGTAATGCAGTTGTGGGTGCAGGACCACTATGGGCCAAAGCAGCACTTCTCAAACTTCTTTTTCATAGGACACATCACCTTCCCCCCACCTTTTGTGTGTCCCCCCAAAAAAGCATTACCGTAGGTAACTCATATTTTAAAAAGGTACTCTCTAGTGCAACGAATGGGGGGGGGGAATACACTCCCCTTCAGCACTGACTTCATAACTAACACCAAACCAGGTATGAATTATGAAAAGTATGTGTCCTTCCCAGGCCATGCTACATACCAGGCCACTGGTACATTTTATAAAAAGGAATGCTTAGTAGAATGCACTAGCACCGTATTATGAAAATCACTGGCCCTAGGCCAGGACCTTAATGCTAGTTTGATAGTCTGACTTTGACCACCACCATAAAAAATAAATCAAGTTCAGAGCCATGTATAAATATCCTCAGCTGTTCCAGACCTTTCCATTGAGCACCTAAATGGAGCTTGTTGACCACCAGGGATATACTTTGAGAAGCTTTGGGCTCAAGAGTTTGGGGTATATAGACTACAGGTGCATCTCTACCCTCAAAGGCCTCTGCTTTAAATAAAGAGGTCGCTGTGGCACTACAGTACTCCCCCTACCCCAGACATTGAGCTTGAGCAGAAAAATCCAAATCATGCACCATGGTAACTTAAATTCAGTGCCGAGACAATCTTTATAGTTCTGCATCTTGTATAACACACACAGCATTCTGGGCTTGCTGGTATTTCTCAGCACCAAATAAAAATGTATTTCATTTTGTGATAAATCGGCAAATGCGAAACAAACGTTCAGTTATCAACCTTAGAAATCGTGGGGAAAGGGCAGTTTCATAGATCTCTTACATTTCTTTAAGGGAACAGCAAAACTGGGTGGTTAGGAAATTCAGAAACACTCCACTTTTATGCATGTGTTGTAATGTGTAGCTTAATAGTAGTGGATAAAGTTGTAGTCTAGGTTATGAGCACAGAAGCATGGAATGCAAAATTGAATTAATGAAACACTTCTTTAAAAATAAAATAGCACACTTGCTTGGTTTATATACTTCATGGGGGCAAAGCACTATCCAAGAGTATTGAAATCCATCTTGTAATAGCTTGAAGTCTTATTTTTCCTCCCTTCGCTAACATCTGGTGTTTTGCCAGGCAGCGTCCACCCACTTTCAAGCTATCTTAAGGGCCGGAAACATCCGTTTTAAAAAAAGAAGTGAAAGCTTATGATTTCTTACTGCTTGCGTCTGTACCCAGCACAAATCCTGTGCTTAGGTGGTATAATTGCAGAATACATCCTGCCTTGACAATGATGCTTCTGCACCCAGTTCTGCAGACTCTTGCAATATTGCTTTGCACGCACTTAAATGGAGCAAAGAGATTCGGATGAAATATAAGTCAAAATGATGCCTTTGAAAAGAGCGTGATTGCTGCCACAGTTCTGCTTGTGAACTTGTGAATCATATTCTGACGTTGCATTGAGTGAATGAGTTGCCTTTAAGAGCCCACTTGCAATTTAGTATACTGCGGAGTCTCTCCCTGGTTTATTTGGATCTGCCTTTCTGTTTGGGTTTCTGTTGTTTACCGGGATCAGTAGCTGAAGTCCAGAAATGTTATAGTCTAAATAAGCTGTCTGCTAGACAGAAGAATCATGTGAAGTGGCTTAGACTGGAGACAAGGTGCAGCTCATTAAGCCATTGATAGCAGTCCAAGTTTTGTAGGCCAAGTGCACAAATAATTCAGATGGGTCAGTTCACGCAGTTGCACCGAGAATGTAGGGCCAGGGATGTAGTGGTAAATTTGGAAGTATAAGCACTCATCCTGGCAGCCCACACCCCCAAAGAGCATCTGAAAGCATTGTTGATCTCTGTGGATTTGTTGGCAGTCAAGAGAGTAATAAATGCCTCATTCTCTGACGTCCTCTATGCTAATCTGTCACAACAAAAGTCAGAAGCTGAAGGTCTTGTTATCAACTCAGTCGCTTGCGAGAGCAAGGAGGGCCTGTCAGTTACCCTCAGCTCTTTGACGGATGACATAACTGCTAGTGCTGTTTGTGTGGGGAAAGTCCTGGAGCTGTGCTTTGCTTTGTCCATCCTCTTCTACGCTGCCGATGTATCGTTTGTTGGTTCGTGTACAACTAGCCGTTAGGTGTCTTGGAAACTGTGGTCATTTCAAAAATGGAATAGATGGAGGTCTGGCAAGGGGCTTGGATAGCTGAGTAAAGGGTGCAGTCCCAACCATGTCTGCTCGGAAGTCAATCCCATTGAATTCAAAGGAGCTTACTCTCAGGCAAAAGGGGTTAGGATTGCAGCCCAAATTGCAGATACAGTCGTAGCTTGGTTTTCAAACAGCCTAGTTCTAGAACGTTTTGGCTCCCAAACGCCAAAGTGACTGTTCCAGTTTGCGAACTATTTTTGGAAGCCAAAAGTCTGATGGGGCTTCCACGGCTTCCAATTGGCTGCAGGAGCTTCCTGCAGCCAATCAGAAGCCGTGCTTTGTTTTCCGAAAGTTTTGGAAGTCAAACGGACTTCCGGAACGGATTCCATTTGACTTCCAAGGTGTGACTGTATACTTTGAGAGCTCTGCTTATTTCTTACAGGCTTGGTGTGTGGTCTAAAAACCTTAGTAGAGTCACATGGAAGCCAGTTCCCAAGTTCAGGATGGGCCAATAAGTCCATGCCACTTTTCCACATGTTCACTCCTGTCTCTTCTTTTTCATTTCCACATTAACCTGTTGAGTTTTAAATGAAGACGTGTGCCCAAATTTGTATTTCATATGTGAATTTAAACACATGTTTCTATGTGCCTTTTCTCTCAAAATGCACATCTTAGAAATTCTGTCTTTTTTTGTGTTCTGTGGGTCAAGAGTCATGTTGGAAAAACCAGGAAGTGTGGAAAGCTGGCAGCTAACAAAGTTCCAGCCTGTGTGTTAGTCTGGGAGGTGTGGGTCAGGTTGGTTCATATCAGAATTCAACAAAGATCCGATTCTTCAAGCATCCCTCTCCAAAGGTCCACCGTACACAAATATCACCGTACACAAATAGCAAAGGAATGTGGGGGTGGGAGGGGGGCCTATGGCCCTCCATGTGTTGCTAAACTACAATTCCTATCATTCCTTTATATTGCATGTCCCCTCTGGGGCTGATGGGAGTTGAGAGTCCCAACATCATCTGGAGGGCCAGAGTTTCTCTATCAGTGTTGCAGTCTGATCAAAAGACACAACCCAGGCTGAGTCTTTGAAAGTAAAGGGGCAGGACTACAGAGACGGACATCAGTTCAATTTACAAAGCCCCCCCCCCCTAAGTTCTGTTGGTGCAAAATAAGGTGGTTCTGTGTAAGCAGATGCACTGCCCCCTCCAGAGCTCCTTGCGATAAACAGGTTCTTCATCACCCATCACACAAGGGTCATTTCTTTCGCAAATGAGGAAAAATATCTGTAGCCCTAATGCCATGCCCGAATAAAGCAATTTCTGCATAGCTGGTTCAGCAGTGGCCTGTAACAAACAAAACACGAGTCTCTTTGTGTTTCACTGCTGTTGGTTTGTTCTGCACACAAAGGAAATGGCTGACTGGAAATGGCAGTGTGTTTTCTCCCTCTCCTTTTCCCATCTTAACAGCTGTTGACAGTTTCCTTGTTTATCACATCTAAAAACCATAGCAATTTCTTTCTGGATAAATAGAGGTAGGCAAAGATGTGTTCTCTTTGATGTCTCTCCACCTCCACCCCCCGGCACTCCCCACAACCAACACCTAAATAGACTCTGAATCTACCACCTTCCTTCTTTTGAAATGTTGCTTTCCTTGAAAGGATGCTGTGTGTGTGTGTGTGTGTTGTTGTTTTTTCAAATAAAGCCTAGTGTTTAATAAAAGCCTAGCGACTAGTATTCGAAATGGCCTTTTCATTGTTACGTATTTCATTGTATGCTGACTTTATTAAAAAAAACCATTTGATTAAACTTGGCTTTCTGAAGTTCTTCCAAAGACTTTGGTATTCAGCCTACATAGAAAGAGTCAGCATGAGGCCAGTTTGAGCCTGGAAGGGAGATGTTGTTGTTGTTGTTATTTATTATTTCTTCTTCTTCTTCTTTGGCGATCACTTGTAGCCGAGTAAGATTGTCTTCCGCAAACACGATTTTAACAATGTTTTAACAATTTTAACAATTATTATTTAGCACCATATATGCAAATGAACAGGTGTGATAGCTCCCTTTCCAAAGAGGCATGCTATCTAAAACAGACACATGAAAACAACACAGGAAGGGGTAAGCAGAGACTGCGCTAATGAGAGAAGAGCATGTTGTCATTTCTATTACATGCCCTTTTTCTTAGGTCACATACACACTATATATTTACAGCACATTGTCGTCGTCCCCAAAGAATCTTGGGAACTGTAGTTCACTCATTGCAGAGCTGCAATCCCCAGCTCCCTTAACAGACTACAGTTCCCAAGATTCTTTGGGGGGTGGCAGAAGTCATGTGCCTTAAATGTGTTTTACATGTATGGTGTGGATGTGACTTTAGTTGCAGAAAGATACAGGGAATAGGAGGTTGACCCAAAGGCTTCCTTGAAATGGTGGGTTTTGAGGACAGCTTAAAGGAAATAAGAGAGCTGGTAACACAGAGGCATTCTGGGAGGCCATTCCAGACATAAGAGGCTGTGAGGGAAAATAGGTGGAGCCATTTCAAGAAGCAGGAGACCTTTGGAAGCCATGAGTGGGAGTGATGAATGAGTGAAAGGGGGTGTCAAAGCTAGGGATGGGAGACAAATTCAATTTAGTTCACATTTACATTTCCCGAAACAACAGGACAACAAAAATACAGTCATTCTTTGACATCCACACTCCTCTGAATTTCGCAGTGCGCTTCTCCAGCCAAGCAATATGCTCAAAAATGCATTCCCTTCATTTTTTGGAGTGTACATAGAAATGGATATGTTGTTGAAAATACCGCAGAGTACATTATATTAAGAAAACTGCTCTGTAAATATATGAATGTAAGGCAAAATTGCACACAAATGTATTTATATTAGGAGACACCCACACTAAAGGGCTGGTGAATTTTCCCGAGGACCACAAACTGAGGTGGAAATGTGGAGAACTAAGATTTGAAAATATATATATCTAGAAACCAAAAGAAACCAATTTTTTAAAGACCTGCAATCTTAAGCGAACATATTGGTTGGGAATAAATTCCACTGAATGCTGTGGGACCTGCTTCTGAACAAACATGCGTAGTTGGACTGTGCTGTAAGAGTCATAAAGAAAGCAGAATTTTGCTACAAGTGACTCCCCCCTCCCCAATAGTGCTGCAGTGAGGGGAAGAGTTGTACCTGGTAGACTTTTGTCTTGTACATAGCTCCTTAAAAGTAGTTCCCCTCAGGGTCTGGAGCTGCCAACTTCTATCAGTGAATCGGGGCAGGAGGAGGAAACGGTAAGTCTTGCCAATGGCTGCAAGTGATTGATATTGAACCTTCAGGTTGAGAAGCGCCATTCCTCTGAATACCATTTTCTAGGAAATAGCAGGAGAATGCAATTGTGGCCATGCCATGCTTGATGGCTTCCCAGAGGCCCTTTGGCGTGCTGCTGTGGGAAATGCCATGCTAGACTGACAAGGCCTTTAGTAGATCCAGCAGGACCCTACTTACGTTCTTAATGCTTTTGTGGCTCAGGCATATGAAGTAAATGTGTACATTAGAAGAATGGCTTATTTTCCAAGGGTTCACCTTCGGAACAGTTTTCCTCCACCTTTCGGTAGCACTTCATTGGCCCATCCCCCTGAAAAGAGGAAACAGTAAGAAATGAGAGATTTCAGACTTGACAGTTTGCAGTTATTTATATTGGTTCTGTATGCCAATTCACTATCAAGGTCATGTTTAAAAAATATTTTTTAAAAATATATTTTTATTTCAAATCCCTCAACGGTAGCTGGAAATCTGCTGGAAACCTCATGCCTGCAACAGATGGGGAAAATATATATTTAGAGCTGATTTAATTTTTCTAAAAATGAGTATATTACAGCATCGGCATTGCTAAAAACAGCACTGACCACCCAGTTTTTAACACACTAGTCTGCTTGGGCAGTTTTGTACCATAGTTAGTAATGAGTGTCAGCTGTTAATTATGGAACAAATATATATATGTAGGATTATTCTAAATTGAGGAGTTTATTTTCCTCTTGATGATGGAGTTAATTGCTTCTGTCTGGTCAGCCACATGAGAGCCAAATATCCCTGCTTATTCTCTTGATGCCTCCCAGGGCAGTGATGTGCAAACTGTTCCGGGGAGCTCTATGCTTTGTAAGAAGTTTAGTGGGGATTTCCAATGGGAAGATCAGTAACAGCAGAGAAACATCCCAGAAAGACTGCTCCATCAATCCCCAATCCTACGACTGCAGGACTGCACTTGCTGGCTTCTCTACACATCACCCACTGGAGGGGAGAGATCTGGTGTGCGTTCTCTATATGGGTAGGCTCCTTGCATGACTTAGAACCCCGCACTATATGGGTTCAAAGTCACATAGGAAGCAACGGTCCCCACAAACAGATGGTGCTGGAGAGAGGTTAGGGGTCAGTGACCACAACCCCGTTACCAACCAATCCCCTTTTCTGGGTGCCCTCATCACCAGAAGTTAGTTGGGGGGGAGGGGAAAGGGCATTTTTGGCTGTGGTATCCACTTAAAGGAGCTCCCCACAGAAACCCAACTAGTGCCTAAATTAATACTATTTATATTCCAGATGGAAGGTTTTTTCTTCACCCAAGCATTTTAGGTTATGCTGTGGAATTACTCTTTGTAGATTGCGTTGCGTTGCTTCAAATTTTGCTGCTGGGCTGTTAGTTATTTTACGGCGTTGCAGCCTGCCCTGGAAACAATGCCCCCCCTCTCTGATGAAAGGCAACATAGAAGTTCTTGAAACAAAATGAATTAAATCATTTAACGCTCCTATGAGCCAAAAGCCACCCTGTATCTCTGGATGAGGGAAGTTCTAATGCTGAAAGTTCTGGCCTTGCCTCTGCTGAATGGGTGGCAGTGCAATGTCTTTTGTGTAGAATCCAGTTTGGTTTGTTGGGTTCTTCCCAATGCAGAGAAGGGGCACAAGTTATTTGCCTCAGGAAGAGAAGGAGGTACTTGCAGACAAGTGGTTCATGCAGAAACCCAGAAGCTAAACTCCTGTGAGGGTGTGCATTTGTCACTCTTGCACACTCTAAAAGTTAAACCTCCCCCCCCCCCCAAGAGGAATATATGAAGCGTCTCTTCCAGCTTTGATTCAGAAAACACCTGGCAGTGATCATAAGTCTAAGAAACATTGGTGTAGGGTAGGGGTGGGTGAATCTTATCAAGGTTGGTTTCTCTTGGTTTCTCATTTCTCCATTCTTAAATCCAGTTCTCCGCATTTCTCCAGAAATTTGCATTAAAAAAAAGAATCACGAAAATTTACCGGTGTTTTAGTGTGAGTTTCTCCTAATAAACACATTTTAATGCAATTTTCATTAATATAACACGTCTCTTTAAACATTTTTCACTAATGTAACAACACATTTTTGCACATTTTCACTAAAACCTGCATTTTCATATATACTTTCTCCAGATACACACATTTTTGCAAACACTGTTTATTGCTAGAACTGTATCACAAAATTCTGAGAAGTGTGAATTTCTAAGGGTACCTGGGTTTCGGTTCACATAAGGGTCAGGAAATGCAGATTAGGTGATTTCTCATTATAATGCAAACAAAATTGAACTCCACCACTAGCTGAGGGTATATTTGCATACAGTGTAAGAGGTTCTAGGTTCGGACAAAGAAATTGCTGGATTGAGCTCCTGTATCCCTCTCCCTGGGCTGTCACTTGCCTGTCTGCCATTTAAGAGCCAGTGTGGTATAGTGGTTAGATTGCTGGATGAGGACCTTTGGAGACAAGGGTTGAAGCCCCCACTCAGCTGTGAAGCTCCCTGGGTGACCTTGGGTCACTCACTGTCTTTCAGCTTAACTTTTCTGAGAGAGTTGTTGTGAGTGTAAAATCGGGAAGCGAAGAACTCAGTGGCGGAGCTTCATGCTCCGGCACTGGGGGGGGGGGGCGGAGAGCAGGCAGGGGCAGGCCGTGTCCTAGGGGTGGGGCGCATGTCCTGGGAGCATGGCATGCTGCCCGCAGGGGCATGGTGCGTGTCCTGGAGGCGGGGCACGCTGCCTGCAGGGGCATGGTGCCCTGCATGGGCGGGGGGCAGCCGCGATGGCACCCTACTGGGATCACACTGCCGGGGATGTGGGCTCCCTCCCCCACTCCTCTTCCTCCGCCAGGGGAAGAACTGTGTTTGCTACCTTGAGCTCTATAGAGGAGAGTTGGGGTATGAATGCAAATCAATCAATCAAATTAAAATCAAATGTAAGCTGTAGAAATATGAGGTCACACATTTTTGGAGCAATGCTCGTTTATGCCTTAGCGTTGACAAGCTTATTTTGCTTTATCTTGGATTGTTACCTGCGTTCTGCCCTGTTGGGGGTGGGGGAGAAATTGTACTTTCATGGCCTACACGCGGACTTACATCACCTCCTCGGTCCTTGAATGGTTAGGGCTGTGGGAATGCTTGCATCCCAGCAAGATGCTTGTGTCAGATTATGCAGCTAGAACATTGTACTCTGTATTCAAGACTGGGAATGAGAAATGGATCGAGCGTGAAACAGGAGCTGGAGGAGCTGGAGCTGGAGGAGCTGCTAAGAGATAAAGAGCCTTTGCCGTCATTGATTTGTTTGTAGTGAATGACAAAGATCTGTTAATTTTGCCCTGGCACAGGATGGGAAATGAAAAGCCAACCCTCTACTCAAAAAAAAGAAAAAAAGAGAGGAGCCTAGAAATGTAACCCTTTGCTTTCTGCAATGTATTGCACAATATGCTATGGAAGGATTTTATTCTCCCCCTTTTTATGAATGGAAAAGGGGGAGGGGCTTAATGCCACCAGGCCCTGCAATCAGCACAACCTGTGAAATCCTTACAAGGCATTTTTTTTTGCTCCGAGAGCAAAGCCTCCAGCTTCTCAGACTGGCTTTCAGGAACAAATCTTTTCTTCTTTTTTGCTGATGAGATGATCTTTCCCTTGTGTCATAAATAATCCAGATCTGTTAAATAGATGGAGGAAATGAAGGCGCATAAGGAGTATGGCATGTCTAAGCAGTTAATTCACTTTTCCTGAGCTGTGAGGAGGAGCAGCCTTTCCTACAGACAGCCCCAAGGAGCTGAAGACTTGATCCATTCCATTCCCTCGCTCTCCATCTATCCCAATGTTCTGTTTTTGCCTGCAGAATTCTTTGCTGAAGCTGCAAGCTCTTGAAACTGACCTCTCTGCATTTCTGCCAAACCAGGAAGAAACACCACAGCTGCCGGCTTCAAAAGACCCGGTCGCTTCATCGATCCCAACCAGCAGTGTGCAAGTTGATGGGGAGAGTTGTGGAGGTAAGAGAAGGTCTTTGTTAATGGGCTGTCCTTGTTTCTGATTATAGAGGCAACTCAGTGGCATACATCTTGACCTAATAAATTGCAGCCCCCCCTCTTCAAACAGCATGGAGGACTGAGTCATAATTTGGAGGCACACTTTTTATTTATCATTATTATTGATTAAATAAAAGTTAATACAGTCATACACACACACATGTGGCTGTGAGAGGAGAAATAAAGGAAAGCCAAATGCCATTTTGTGTGTGTTTTGATTCATATAAATACTGATTACTTTGGGGAAGAGCACCGTCTTGAAATTGGCCAGTTCCTTCATTTTCACACAAAATTGGTTTCCGTAGGTTTCCGGCAATTTCACTTCTGATTATGTTCTACTGTTGGATTGTGCTAACATGTGCTCTTTTTCAGTGACTGTTAGTCTGTTGCCTGTGTTCCCCCAGCTCCAACACACACTCACACACTTTAGCCAGGCCATTGTTGATTTCCCCATTCTGTTATTGATTGCAGACTGATTGCCTGAGCAGAGCAAGTGGAAGACTTAAAAGCCACACATTAATTTTCATCACCAATGACTTGCTCATCAAACACACTATTTTTTTGTACATCCTTTTTTTGTTCATTCCTTCCCTTTCCTCTCTTGCTCAAAATCAACTGTTGGAAATAAATGGATTTGAAGCATGGGATTCTTTTCTGTCAATTCAGAGCTTGTAATCATGCAGATGGCATGAGATGGGTTCCTGGGTTCAGGCAGAAGGCAAATCACTGTGCATGAAAGTGGGTCATAGTTAGCAAGTCCAGTATAGCAAGCAGATGAGTTATAGGCAAGCTTAAAATCTGCAGACTGTGTGTGGTCTCCATTAAGGCAAATGGGTCAGTATTACATGGCCTAATCCCAAGGTAATTTTTATAGATAAATAAAGTGACTGTAGCAAAAGAGCTTATTTCAAAAGCTTTTTATTCTCGGTCATTTTGCAAAGGCTAACCCATCTCTTTCTAAGAATCTCTCAAATTAGTTTGGCAGCTCTACCTTTTGAGATGCATTTCACATCCTTAAAAGCCACTGGTGCAAAAAACTCTATAGCTCTCAAGGGCTAGAGAGATCCTCATTAGATGTGCCCCAATTAAGGCAAAGAAAGGAAGATGCATTCAGCTGCTTCCGTCAACATCCCCTATTTTGTCTTGGTTTAAGATACTGTATATAAAAGAGACCCAAACCACTCTGCTTTTAAAATTGCTGAGTAGATCAATTTGGGGTGAAAGAAAGAAGCCACCGTCCTCCATGCTCAAGGTCGACCTTCCTCTGATACGGCAAAATTCAGTCCACACACCAGGCATAGCCAATGTAATGCCGCCCAGACGTTGGCCATGCTGACTGGGGAAGATGGGAGTTGTAGTTCAACAACATTTGGAGGGCAGGCTGCTGGCTGCTCCAGCACATACACATTCAAAAGCAGCCAATGCACCCCCCCCCTGAATTCATTCTCTTGTGTCCATGAGGATCATTGTCCCAGGGCTAGTACATTTGTAAGCTATTCTTAAGTTGCACTGGAACTGGAAGGATTTTATTTTCCACCTGGCAACCTGCAACTTCCCTGGTTTGAGAATTGTGGACTTCTCTTGGTCATGAGCTAGGAGGCACAGATCTCCCTGCAAAAGCTTTGCATTAAAGTTCAGGATATATAAATTAAGGAAAATAACCTCAATATTGATCTTTGTATATTTGGAGCATAACAAATTGGCTTGCGGCCATTGTGCTGAGGGAGTTGATTTCACCCCAAGCGTTTGTTTACCAATTGAACCAAACTTAGGACCGAGCCATTAAATCAGTTAAGAAAAGCCATGTGAATATACAAACGCGAGGGTACAATATTCGTCATAAGAAGCCAACTCCTCCCTTTGCCCCAACCTGATTAGCCTTGCCTTAGCACAGAGTTGCACAGCTTGCGAATGATCTTGTTGTTCTGTTACCAGTTACGAGTTACGTATGCTTGGTTTTGCTTCCAGCCTGGTTCTGCAATAACAGGGCGGTTGTCAGACTCGCCGCAGGTCATTGTGTGTGGCTGGCAGGGTGAATTCAACCATGTGGGGAGCCTGTTGTGGATGACCTGCTTTCTCTGTACCTGTTCTGATGACAAACCTATTTGAAGAAGCAGATTCATGGCTGGAGCATATGATAGGCTTCCATAAAATATTACCTGTGTTGGCTGCCTCCGTGGAGCAACTGCTTTTGTCCCACCCCACAGAGTGGTTTTAAAGTGGTTGCCATGCAGCATCTACATTGTGTACAGCTCACAGCAACTATTCTGCAGTTGCATAATTCCCAGATCTTTCAGCCAAAGGTCTGGCTGAAAGTCCGCTTCATGCTGGATTGCAACTCCCGACATGGCTGATGGGAGTTGGAACTCCACAACCTATGGAGGGCCACAGGTTAGCCACAGGTGGATTGTAACTCCACAATCACATGTGCTGGCGAAACTCAACACCCCTTTCTTGGGACTGCAGAAACAGGAGAGGCGTCCCATTCTGGCTTGTCTGGTGAGCTGCCTTTGGCTGCAGAGGATTAGAAGCTGAGCAGGCAAAATAAAACTCTTACCTGAGAATGCATGTAAAGCAGAGCACAGCAAACAATGCAGCAAGGTTACCTTGTGCAGACAAATGAGTGTCTGTCTGTGGACCCTCTCCTGGACCGACCCTGCACAAGTGCAAAGGTATTACTGGGTAGGAAACTGCAGTGCTGCTTACACTGTGGTTCCTTGCTGAATTTGGTTGTTCAAATGTATTGAAGCACAGGCGTGTGCATAACCACAGTGCTGTCAGCTTTGTGTGTGCTGAAAGGGGGATTGATTCCAAGTACCTTCTTTTTCCCTCTCCCTCTCCACCTTTGAATGACCAAATTTCCCCAAGAAAATACATATGCACCCCAAGTTCTCCATCTTTTGAATACCAGCTGGAATGTTAACAATAGGCAGTCTTTATTTGAAAAGGAAAAAAAAACCTTGCTCTTTCTTTTTAATGTAAATATAAAATCTATCTTGGGTGGATTGTGTGAGTGGTGATTGATCCATGATCATAAATTATAGAAGCTGTCAGTCAATACAGTTTGGAAGTCAGGGGAAAGAAAACTAGGTCAGATTCGCTCCTCATGATGTCTGCCAGAATGCAGCACTATTCAGTAGTGTGTGTGTTTTCCCCTTTAAAGAGATTTATTAGAAGCTCGCAAGCTCTTTAATCCTTATATATATATATATAGAGAGAGAGAGAGAGAGAGAGAGAGAGAGTTTGTTTTGTTGTTTGCCACTATGGGCTCCTGGGAGGAAGGGTGGAATAAAAATCTAATAAGTTTGACCAAACTGCGGGAGGCAGTGGAAGACAGGAGTGCCTGGCGTGCTATGGTCCATGGGGTCACGAAGAGTCGGACACGACTAAACGACTAAACAACAACAACAACTACTATTACTAAATACATGTATTGCACATGCCATCTATTTAGCTTAATAAATTATTTTGGCCCAGCTGTTTTAACTTTATATAAAAATTAGGCTTTGCGTGTTCTGAAAGAAACTGATAGGGGTAAAAAGGTCCGTCCCCCCCCGATTTTATTATTACGTGGCTCATTTGTTTGATGTTTTGCCCAAGCTTGTCCCTTTTGAAAAGAGTCATACAGCCCAATTTAGAGTAGGGTTGTCCTCTTTTTCCAGATGTCCTCTTTTTCATGGGTAGAGTCATAATAGCGATCCCTAGTTAAAAGAAGAAGTCGGCAAATGTGCCCTCTTTTTTGCTCTTCAAAATTTGGCAACCCTACTTTAGAGGTTCTTTGGTGGATGTAGGCCAGGCATCCCCAAACTGCGGCCCTCCAGATGTTTTGGCCTACAACTCCCATGATCCCTAGCTAACAGGACCAGTGGTCGGGGAAGATGGGAATTGTAGTCCAAAACACCAGGAGGGCCAAAGTTTGGAGATGCCTGATGTAGGCAATCTCCCCATTCGTCTCTTTATAGGGAGCTACTTAGGCCCAAGGACTGCCTAATATACCGGTAGCTAGCATATAACTTTTTTAGTGTCGCGTCAGGATTCACAAACACATAGTATTTTAAGAGTGCAAGAAAACGATTATCTCAGGAAGCATAATAGAAAGATTTATTCACTCATCCCTTACTGCTGCTAGTAAGTTTCATTAATGTCAACCCTGACTCTAATCCACTGAGCTATGGCCGTTCCTCAGTCTCTTCAGCCAAGCAGCATCTTTGCATGTGCATTGTCCTGCATGTGACTGGCAATTTATTCTTCCAATATTCACCATGTGGCCTTGCCCCTAAGCATGTTAGCTCAGAATTAGATACCCCTGGGTTCCGTAGGACTTCCTTCCAGCAAATTTGTTAGGATGTCAGTCTTAAAGTTTTTCTTTTAAACTATTTATTTTTTGATGCGCACAGCCTTCTCTTGGTATATGCTTACATCCCTTTTCCGCTATGTCACATCACAACTTTCTCCAGGGAGCACTGATGAACCTCAGAGGCTCTTTTAATGTGTGCAGCTAATGAGCTTTGCCCTTCTAAATGCCTGTTAAATTCATCTTGTCATTGCAGAGCCTGTACAAGTCTACAAAGAGGGCCAGGCAGATGCAGACAATGGACATGAAGACCACCATTCCTTAGGGACCAGCAGGCTGCTGTATCACATTACTGATGGAGATAATCCTCTGCTGTCTCCTCGCTGCTCTATTTTTAGCCAAAGCCAGAGATTTAATTTAGACCCTGAATCAGCTCCTTCTCCACCAAGTGCTCAACTGTTCATGATGTAAGCTAAGACATGTTTTATTCCCCAGGGCTGCCTCTGCATGGCCATCAATGTTTCTCTCTAATATATATCTGGTGCTCTCCTCCCACCTATTAAATAGCAAACATCAAATGATGCTGGTGCGGGATAGCTCAGTTGGTAGAGCATGAGACTCTTAATCTCAGGGTTGTGGGTTTGAGCCCCACCTTGGGCAAAAGATTCTTGCATTGCAGGGGGTTGCACTAGATGACCCACATGGTCCCTGCCAACTCTACAATTTTATGATAACCCTTTCGAGAGTGAAACAAGTGGAAACTTCCTCCAAAGAACCCTGGGAATTTTAGTTTGGTATAGGTGGTGAGAATATAGTTAGCTCATAGAACCTCAATTCCCAGTGTTCTCTGAGGAAAGGTAATAACTTAAACAGGTCTAGGTTTGGAGTACGGCTAGCCCCCCATATGTTCAGCTACAGTGGAATGATTCTGTGTGCACATATGCACACTGCTGAGATATGTTTTGAATGGATGATAACACCCATTTATTTAAAGATAAAATAGATGAGCTTAACTGTGCTACAAGCATAATCTTGGCTAATAATAATAATAATAATAATAATAATAATAATAATATGCAGTGCTTTTTCTGGGGGAACGCACACCCCTAAACATTTTGTGAAACTAAGTTTGGCCTCATTGAGGGGCAGTATTTCAATATGAGTAGGAAAATGAGAGTCCCCCTAAACATTTTTTTAGAAAAGCGCTGATAATACGTAATATTTTCATAACACTTTCAAGTGTCCCAAGTGCTTCATATACATTATCTAGGTGAAATCTTTATAATAACCCTATAATGGAAGTCAGTATTGCTACTTTTGATCCATGGCAGGCAGGCTATTGCCATAGGTGCCAAGTTCCGGATTGAAAAATCCAGCATCAGCAGCGCTGCCGGACATGCATAGAAGCAACTTCCGTTGCCGCTGTGCCCATTTCCAAAATGTCTGCAGTGCCAGAAGTCCCTTCTACGCACTTCCAGACATGCGTAGAAGCGACTTCTGGCGCTCGGCCATTTTGGAAATGGGCACAGCGGCATCGGAAGTCACTTCTACGCATGTCCGGAAGTGCGTAGAAGCGACTTCCGTTGCTGGCGCGGCACCAGAAGATCATGGCCGCTGGCAGGAGCTCCGTAATCCAGGGGAATATGGGGTATTTTGCCATTCGGGACACCTGCGGGAAACGGTAAGAAAATACGGGGGTTTCCCGGGGAAAACGGGGTACTTGGCAGCTATGGCTATTGCAGAGTAAAAGAATACATAATGGAGCAGGTTGGAAAGAAGCATCAGAACTGTGGGGCTGAGGCAGAGGTTCATGGTCAGAGAGCAGAGATGTTATAAAATGTGTTCCTATTTTTATCTCTTATATGGTAAGTATTAAAGAGGCGCGCAGTGCAAATGAGCTCGGCCTAGGATGCAAAAGGGAGAGCTGGGTTCTCTCAAGAGGAAGTGGAATAATAATACTGGGAGAAGAACACTTTAAAAATATTAAATATATAGTGGTGGCCCTTAAATGCTCTGTCCCTCTGCCAATCTAATCTGAGAATAGCATTGCCACATGTCTGAGCAGTCTCTTTAAAAATCTTAGGTGCTTTCAGATACTGTTGGAGAGCCCTGGACTGATCACTTGTTCCCCTTCCTGGGGCATCCCCATTGCTCTAGCCCAGTGTTTCCCAACTTGTGCCTCCAGCTGTTTTCGGACTACAATTCCCATCATTCCTGACCACTGGTCTTGCTAGCTAGGGATGATAGGAGTTGTAGTCCCAAAACATCTGGAGGCACAAGGTTGGCAAACACTGCTCTAGCCAACTGAGGGCCAATGCTGGATCAAGTAGAGACCTCCCCCTCCCCCCTGTTTTATGCTCTGTCTTACTCCTCTTCACTTTCCTAATTCTTCAGTGCAGGGGTGGGGAACCTGCTGCCCTCCAAATACTGTTGAATTCCAATTCTCATCTTCCTCAGCCAGCATGGCCAGTGGTCAGGGACGATGAGAGAGTTGGACTCCAGTAACCTCTGGAAGGCCACAGGTAGGGTTGCCAGACTCAACAGAGGACAGGACTTCTGTGCCTTTAATTGCCCTGCTCTCTTTTGAGTCTGGAAACCTTAAAGAGAAAAAACCAGCAGACCCTTTGCTTGGAAATTAAACAAATGGTCTGCTGGTTTCTCTTTAAGGTTTCCAGACTCAAAAGAGAGCAGGGCAATTAAAGGCACAGAAGTCCTGTCCTCTATTGAGTCTGGCAACCCTAGCCACAGGTTCCCCTCCCCGCTGTATTCCTTTCTTCTGTCCCAGCAGATACACATACAGAAAGAAGTTTCCAACTCCAGCCCCTGTTTTGCTAACCACACCCTTGAACAGTATAGAAATCATGGTGCCAGGTGGAGTCCTGGGATTTAAAGCAGACCTGCCCAACTGGTGAATGGGGTTGTCAACTTCTGAACTAAGCACTGTGGCTGTGTGTCTTTAACAGCAGCTTGATGTGTAGACATTAGCAGGTGACTGTCTTCATTTCCATGAGAAGCTTCACTTCCTGCTTTCAGCAGATTCCATAGCTTTTCAAGGAACAAGCAGGCCAGGCCATTCCACTCCTCCGTTTCTCCTTCTCTCTCTCTCTTATTATCCCTCCCCCACCTCCACCCTTCATGGTCTAATCTCCCCCCCCCCACCTCCACCAGAGTTCCAGCACTCCACTGCAGTTGTAGACCTAATCCTGCAAAGCAATTTCACATTGAGGACATTTTTGTAACTTCTACCTTTGTAGGCCAAGAAGTTCTTCCAGAGGTAGCTGCGATGACTGCAAAGAGCCGCAGACGATAGCACAACTCACAAAGCACCTGCAAAGTCTTAAGAGGAAAATCAGGAAATATGAAGAAAAGTTTGAGCAAGAGAAGAACTATCGGGTGAGAAACCACACATGTTTCTGTGGTGTTTGATGAGGTGGATGAGACTGCATTTGACTTGCTGGGTCACAGGGTTTATGTGCCTGGATCAAATTATGTTTCTTTCTTGTTGTTTCCAGGGTCCAAAGCAGATGCAAATCTGCATTACTAGTATTTATGTTGGTGAGAGACATGGCAGTCACTAGTGTTGATGGCTGCAAGTGACCTCATAACTACAAGTGACCTCATAAAGCTCTGGGCTAGTTAAGCAATGATGTCACAAATACTCAGGTGCTGGTTATCAGATACACTTGCCACATTAAGCAATAAGAGCCAGTAGTCACCTGGGCACTCGCAAGGTTAGGGAGCAGCAATGTGCAGTCTTATTATAGAGGCTGGTGAAAGGGCAGGTAAGTAGTTTTTGCCATTTAGACTCTAGCAGGGTTTGGATGCCATCAGTGTGTAACAGAGTTTGGCAGTCAAGTTACTTTTGACCCAGCCTGGACCACAATCCAGATGTCAGCTGGAACATTAATTTATATATTCTGGGTTGATAAATGCAGAATGTATGTGGGCAACTTTGTCCATTAATAATGAGAGCTGTATGAATAACAACAGCCACAGTCTAACCACCCAGTTTCCCCCTTGTTCTTTCCTGTCCAGCCTTCTCACGCTGACAAAATATCGAATCCCGAAGTAATGAAATGGATGAATGACTTGACCAAAAGTCGGAAACAGCTTAAAGGTACAAACAACTACCAGCTGCAGTCCGTGGAATACCGTAGGCCATTTCTCTTTCACCAATATGTGTCATTAAATCTGGTGGAAGACAAGGGGGAAAAGGCTTCTATTAGCACTTGGGGTCACGTCTCACTTAGTTCTTGAAGGAGGGTCAAATTCAGCCAGAAGCTGAAAGACTGATATTTAATATTGTCTTGAACCCTACCAGAAAAGCAACTAATTTCCTAACAGCAGGAGTGGACAGTTGTTGGACTCTAGTTCCCATAATCCCCCTGGAGCATGGACAAAGGTCTGGAATGATGGGAGCTGTAGTTCTGCAACATCTAGGAGAGGTGCACAGGACTTCTGTAGAATACACAAAACTGGTTTTACCCAAGTCTTAACAGCCATCACCTCCCTGAAAGCATCCTGGGAACTGTAGCAATATCCAAGTCCTACTACCCTAGTCCTCAGTTTTCCCTAGGGAGAAGGAAGTTGGGTTAAGCTTGTGTAAGCTGGCAATGTAGATTTGCCCTTTAAAGTGCAGTCTGCCAGGAGCTGTTCCTGTGGAATCCTCAATGAAATGAATGGGGCTTGAATGGAAATCAGGCTTGCTAGATTCCATCCCTTTTCCTGTAATTTTAAATAGCAGCATCATTGATCTCCCTCAGTGCCACAGAGTGCAACACTAATGGAGTTAACGCTGAGCTAATAGCTTCATTATGCTGATACCTTTTACACACTCATAGTTAAGTGATGCGTTTGATCCTATGTTACCAAACTGCTTAAAAGACTTAATTTCCCCCCATTCTGTTAAGTTGTGAGTGTCGGATTTTCCCTTGAGTTTGAGTTTCTTAGGCTTCCATTATAAGCTGTATCCCACCCAGAAGGAAATCATCCCCACTTCATACTTTTTCCTTCAATTAACAATGAGGGTTATGTTGCAATGATGAGACAGATGAGGGTTTTTTATCTCCAGAATGCAAGGTGGAATAAATCAGGACAAGTAACCTAATCATCATATTATCATTATTATGAAGGCATGTGCAAAGTTGAGAATGACCACAGCAGGTGGAATTCAGATGCAGAGCTTCCTGTGGGAATCTGGAGTGATTTAAGTCTGTTGATGCGTCTGTTGACGCATGTTGAGGCGTCAGAGGCATGTTGCGAGGGCAGGATGTGGGAGCAAGGATCCAGGGCCACACTCAGAAGCAGAATGAGGAGGAGGGTCCCCAAATGCAGTAAGCAAAGGGGTAGCCATTGTGAGAACAGGATGCTGGACTTTGAACTGATTCATCTCTTTAGGTTCTTGAAGCCAGGGGTTTTATCACGTGTTTTGTGAGCTACCATATATGGATGGGGGGTTGCATTTAACTCTGTGGGTCACCTGTAAGGGTTGTATGTGAGCAATCCAGCTCAGTGTGGTGGTGGTGGTGTGTGTGTGGTGGCAGAAGGAATGTGTTGCAAGTGGTTGTTCACTTGTATCCTGGGAATTTTCCTCCCAGAGCTGAAACTCAAAATGTCAGAAGAACAAAGCTGCCCCCTCAAAGCAACTCAAAGGAACCTTCATCAGGAAAGCTCCAAAGAGACTGTGAAGCAGGACACAGCAGGAGCTCCCCCGAGCCCCTCCGTAGAAGAAACCATGGATGCCGTGATGAAACGACTGAACGAGAAGCGGCAGCAGCTCCATATCCCCGAGAACGTTAAGGTAACACAGCTCTTGTACAATATTCCTACTCACGCAGCCTTCAGCCAAGTTCAGCTCCTGAACTGTTGGGCCTGTTTGTCATGTGATGAACCACCAGAAAGGCAGTGGCAGCTTCCATGCATTGCTGCCCCACCCCTTCAGTGTAGCTCCATGTTTTGCCACCAGCAGTTTAGAACAGCTAAATGAAACAGTTTAGTAGAGCTATACGAAAACTGCAGGGGGAGATACCACCCCTTCCTTACAAATAATGTCTTTAGGAAGTCTTGGATGGACAAAGAAGTAATAGTCTGTTCAGAAAAAAATGTGCAGTTCCTTGTCAGAATGATTCGCGAAACTTCCACTAGGGATGAGAGGTGTACAATAGAACATTAATGTTTAGATTGGGGGAGAGTTCTCTCTCTCTCTCTCTCTCTCTCTCTCTCTCTCTCTCTCTCTCTCTCTCTCTCTCTCTCTCTTTTAAACCTTTTTTTGCACCACTCTTCAGCAGAAAGATGCTGCCTGAGCAGCTTAGGCAAAATAAAAACTAAACAGTCCTGTATTTGCAGGACTATAATCTACAGAACCTAACACAAAAGGAAAAAGCAACAAGGAGGGAACAGCAAAACAAGTCAGCTTAGACATCTGTTATTAAGAATACAGAGTAGTTCTTGTAATGGCCACCTGTAGGAATATAAACAATTCAGGAAGAGGAGGAGCCAGTTGGAGCTCTCCCCTGCAGCCTGATAGATTGGCTGCTGTTGGGTGACAACTGAGAGGAGAGGGCATCTTGATGGATCTGGTCTCTCAGCCGAACTGATGGAGTGTCCCTGCTTCCCACCTCTTGCTCTGCCACAGCTACTAGATGTCAGTTGATGGAGGGAAGACCACAATGGGCCTCATTTATATGTCAACAGCTTAATTAGGAAACATGTGTCTTAGACAAATGAAGATGGTCTCCCATTGAAATCAGTGGGACAAGGACATCTCTGTTTTGCTGGACTGGGCACAGAGTCTTCAAAACAGGGGATGAGGGCTGTTTTAATTGTGATGATGGCCATGTGGAGACCGTCATAAAGCAGTGACCCACTTAGGAACTCCAGGGCACTGGACTCAAGGCTTGTCACTGTGTCATCAGCTGTATAAAGCATTTGCACTGGAAGATGCTTCTCAGTGGTCTTTGTGTGTCTGCTCCCATGTTTAAATCAGCCCCAAGGTTTTTTAAAAAGACATCTTTGTGTCCTGGCTTATGTTCAAGGTGGTATCCAATGATCATGATTTTTAGGCAGTAACTACTTGACCCTCAGTTCAGGCAAATCAGCTTGTCATTTGTACTCTGGTAGGCAATCTGACCTAGAAAGGGAATGCACCATCATAGCACCAATGGAGATCAGCTTTGTTTTTAAGTTAACTTATTCAGTTTTGAAAACTTCTCTGCAATGTGAAACTTTTCCATCTCAGCCTGACTTGTCTGGCTCAGTTGCTTACCAACATAACCTAGGCTGATGTTGTTATTATACATTGGATCTATCCAAAATCATCTACTCCGCCACAGTTTAATCGTGGACCTGGCATGTGTTACTGAGACCTGAGCGGGTGAGCTACATGGTGTTAGTCTTTGCCCAGTGTAGGTGTCAGTGTGATGCACAGGGATTCATTCTCTCCCAGAAGTGTTGGTGATGGACACTTGGATGGCTAGAAAAGAGGAATTGACAAATTCATGGAGGATAAGCTGAAGAAATGCATTGCAATATTCGGAGAAGTGTCAGTTTTGAACAGTGGATGAGTTTTGGATTGTGTATTGTTTCAGAATCTACCAAATTTGGTAGGTTCACCTTTGAAATGAGAACTGAATCAAATTTCTCTTCCATCCTTACAGTGATTGTAGGAGATACTTTGCCACTCTTGCAGTGCTGTGATGTAAAATGGATTTATTGTTGTGCTGGTTTGATTTTTCCGGATTGTTATATTTTATTACATAGTATATATATATATTATGATTTTCCCTGCTCTGGGATTGATTTTAATGAAGAGTGGATTATAAACCACCCATATAAATCAGTACATAAATTAAATCCAAAAACAACCCTTAGCAGCTTTTGCTCTGCTTGCTTATCACCCCCACCACCATCCCCCGCCCTGCTCCCTGACCACAATTTAATTCGTCTACTTAAAATTATACCAAGAAATCATGAGCTCTGTCAGAAGCATGTATATGAAAGCTGGTTTATCCCCTGTTAATCGTCAGAAGTTTAAAACAAATTGCAGAACTTTTCAGGCAGCTGTAACTGGTCTAGGATTAGTTAAATGTGTGTGCTCACATGGCACCTGCAAAATAAGATTGAGGAGTAGATGTTTTTTTCATCTCTGCCCAGTCCTGTAAACTGCTGTCTGAGAAGATGTTGCATGAGAGCCACGGCTGATACCAGGGGATAACTTTGTCCCCTTTTTCTGAAATTCAGTGCAGACAGCCTGTGGTACATACAAACAAGGTTGAAGTTACTCCACTCTAGCAAGGATGGAGGACCTCTTATGGTCAGGAGGCATAGTTCCTCTGGTGGGAAACACGGTGTGCTCCTTCTGGGGTAGTTTGTCCACCGTTGGTCCCCAGCCTGAAGTGGGGACCGAAGTTTACGAGTCAAGTACAATAAGGCTGTAAGCTGAGATTACTTGAAACAATTTATGGGAGATTGATAGTAAAGAAAATCAAATCCATTTGTATTTTTTTCCCTAGGATGATAATTAAGTTTAATTTGATCAGCATCAGCTTTGGGGCTTGTTTTCAGAGAGCCTTCCAGGTTCTCTCTCAATCTAATTAGGCATGTGCCTGCATGAAGACGGATCGAAAGACCCACAGTACTTTCTGAATCAGAAAACTCAAAGAATAGGATATCAAATGACACTTGTTGGTGCTGGAGGGAGCGAGGAACCTTTGACTGATTCATCAAAACAACTCTGTAAGCTTTATCACTTTGAAATGTAGGCACTTTCTAAGGGGTCTTCAAGGCTTTGTGCATAATTCAGAAACCCGCAGAAAGCACAGAAAGAAGAGCACCTAATCTAGCTAAGGTTTGTTGGGGTTAATACAGTTACAAGCTGTGCTGAGTACATGGAATAAGTCAGTTGCAAGTGCAGGCAACCCCTGATTTGCGCGGTTTTTTAAAATTTTGTTTCGACTATGCCAGACCAACATGGCTACCTACCTGTAAACAGAGTCAATATGGTGTTGCTACTTATTTCTTTTCAGGGAGACAAGCAAGATAGGAGTCTGATGAAGCCCCTTTATGAAAGATACAGAATTATCAAGCAGCTTCTGTCGACGCCATCTTTGATCACAACCATTGTAAGTCCAAAGGAGGTTGCGGAAATAAATCTGCCCAAACTTTTGCCTTTTTAAATGCTCCATTCATACGAAGCGTTTTGCCCACTAGGGAATCTGAAATGTACTCAGAGTCAAGAGTGAATTTCATGCTCTTTATTCAGCTCATAGTCATCAAGGAGGAGAAGAGAAGACGAATGGCTCTTTTCCCCAACCCATCTGCTTATATACATTATTTACACAATGGGCCTTGCGTGATTGGCTACTTCAGGGCTACACCTGTGGGCCAATTATATTGTGGATTGACTTCTGCCTGCAGCCTGATTGGCTGCTCCTACAGGCCAATCAGGTAGCAGATTCACTTCTGCCAGCCGCCTGATTGGCTGCTCCAGCAGGCCAATCAGGTTGCGGATTCACTTCCACCTGGAGTTGGATTGGGTAGCTCCCGCTGATTCTGAATCCTATTGTTCTAGGATTCAGCTCAGTACATAACACCCCTCCCCTCTAAGTTCCAGTCCTGCCCGGGAAGTTGCATTCGTAGTCCCCAAGGTCTGCTGGCCGCCTCCGTGTGCGTTGTGGCCTGGGGTGTTCCTTGGTCAGGGGTTCTGGTTCTGGCTCGTGTTCCGAGGCTGCTGGCTGTGCCAGGGCTGTCTGGTCTGGCGCCACTGAACCACTAGGTTGTAGCTCTGGTTCCGGTGTCCTTCCAGCCTCGGGGCGCCCCTCTGTGCCTACTGCTTCTGCTTCCCCTGCCCACCCCTCTCGCTCTACAGGCCTCACTGCCCTGCTGTCCCCTTGGGACCCCTCTGTCCCGCTCTCCTCCCGGGTTCCTCCTGGGAATCGTCGCCGTAGCTGGTCGCAGTGGCGGCGCCAACATTGCCCCCCTTCCGTTAGTACCTCGTACGACACGGGACCGGTCACCTTGGTGACTGTGGCGGGTACCCATGCTGGGCCTGCCCCAAAATTCTTTGCATACACTGGGTCCTGGGCCACAAATGTCCGGGGGTTCCTGCCTTTCCCCACCACTACCTCATCCTGAGCTCTGTCGGGGTGAAGTCGGTCCAGTCTAGTTGCAAGGCGCCGGCCCATTAGTAATTCAGCTGGGCTCCGGCCCGTCGTTGTGCTTGGGGTGCTGTGCTGTGCTAGAAGAAATGCGGCAAGGCGGTATTCCCAGTCCCCTTGTGTCATGCGGTGGAGGCTGTCCTTGGTGGTCCGCACCATGCGCTCCGCTTGGCCATTGGTGGCAGGGTGGAATGGTGCTGAGCGGATGTGGCGGATGGCGTTCTGCGCTGTGAAGGTCTGGAACTCCTCTGACGTGAATGCGGTTCCATTGTCCGAGACGAGGGTGTCAGGGAGCCCGTGGGTCGCAAACAGCTTACGTAGTACCCGGATGGCTGCCGCCGTAGAAGTGGATGGTACCAGTGCGACCTCCAGCCATTTGGTGTAGGAATCCACCACTATGAAGAATGTTTTTCCCTGGAAGGGGCCAGCGAAGTCCACGTGCAAGCGTGACCATGGATGTCGGGCGGACTCCCAGGGCTGGACTGGGGCCCTTGGGGGATCCGGGCGGGATTCTTGGCAGGTCTGGCAGTGTTGGACCCAGGCCTCTATCTCTCTGTCAATCCCCGGCCACCACACATAACTCCTGGCAAGGGCCTTCATCCTCACTACCCCTGGGTGTGTCTCGTGTAGGGCTGTGAGGACCCTTTTGCGGAGGGGCTGGGGAACAACGACCCTGCTTCCCCATAACAGGCACCCCTTGTGGGCCGACAGTTCATGTTTGCGGTTTGTGTAGCCAGCGAATTCTGGCCCGGGGCTGCTGCTGGGCCATCCTCGCCACACCCAGTCCAGGACCCGGGAGATGACCCTATCTTTTGTGGAATGGTGCGCAACTTCTTGTGCCTGAATGGGTCGGTCAGGAAGCAGCTCCAGGGTCATAACCTCTTGCGCAGGCGCTGGGTCGGGGCCTGTTTCTGGTAGTGGTAGCCTGCTGAGGGCGTCTGCGTGGCCCATCGCCTTCCCAGGGCAGTGGATTAGTGCATACTGGTAGCCGGCAAGGAAAATTGACCACCTGAGGACACGTGGAGACAACACTTGGGGGGTCTGCTTCTTCTTTTTTTTTTTTTAAAATAAATTTTTATTCAATTTCCAATTTATCCAATTAAAATAATAAAAAAAAACATTCTTTTATACACAACATTATAAATTTTCATCTAACATTTTGCTCTGCCGAGCTACGACTTCCCCCCCTCCCTTCATGCGGGTTTCTTGTTTACTACATTTTTGCAGTTCCTTTTTAACTGTTTGGTCAATTCGTAGGATTTATTTCAATCCTGCAAGTGTTTTTAAAGATCTACAATTTTTCTCCATATAATCCACATATTTACTCCAGTCTTTTTGAAACCTTGTCTCCCCCTGGTCGCGGATCTTGCAAGTCATCCTTGCGAGTTCAGCATAGTCCATCATTTTAATCTGCCACTCCTCAATCGTTGGAATTTCTTGTAATTTCCATTTTTGGGCTAACAAAGTCCTAGCCGCGGTTGTCGCATACATAAACAATACTTGATCTTCTTTTCTAATCTCTCCTCCCATTATTCCTAGTAAAAATGCTTCAGGTTTTTTTGGGAAAGTATATCTAAACATCTTTTTCAGCTCATTATATAACATCTCCCAAAATCTTTTTACCTTATCGCATGTCCACCACATATGATAAAATTCACCATCTCTCTCTTTACATTTCCAGCAAGTTTTGTCACTCATTCTATACATTTTGGCTAATTTAACTGGTGTTAAATACCATCTATACATCATCTTATACACATTTTCTTTCAAAGCAGTACATGCTGTAAATCTCAACGTTTGAGTCCATAGTTTCAACCACGCGTCATAATCAATATTGTGCCCAAAATCTTTTGCCCACTTGATCATCACTTCTTTTGTCAACTCATCCTTCGTATACCATTCTAATAACAAATTGTACATTTTTGACAGAAGCTTTGTTTTGCCTTCTAGCACTTCTATTTGGAATTTGGACCTTTTGTCCTCAAAACCTATTTTCCTGTCTTCCCTAAGAACATCATTTATTTGATGGTATTGTATCCATCCTGTTAAAACTCCTTTAATTTCTTCATAGGGTTTAAGTCTCCATCCTTTATCAGTTCTTATCAAAATTTCCTCATAAGTGGCCCACCTCCCCTCCATATTTACTTTCTTCACTGTTAATACCTCTGCTGGTGAAACCCACCATGGTTTTTTGGTCTCTAACAGCATTTTATTTCTTTCCCACACCTCGTACAGAGATCTTCTTATCACATGATTGGTAAACCCAGTATGAGACTTCTTTTTGTCATAACATAAATATGCATGCCACCCAAATCTATTGTTAAAACCTTCCAAATCTAGCAGGTCAGTATTCTTCAACGTTATCCACTCTTTAATCCAACACATACAAGACGCTTCATAATAAAGTCTTAAATCTGGCAGGGAGAAACCACCTCTTTCTTTTCTGTCTACCAAGATTTTATGTTTTATTCTAGGTTTTTTCCCCTGCCAGAGAAATCTTGACAAAATCTTTTGCCATTCTTGAAATTGTCTTGTACCCTTCACCACAGGTATAGTTTGAAATAAGAATAACATTTTAGGTAGGATATTCATCTTAATTGCTGCTATTCTTCCTAAGAATGACATGTTCATATTAGTCCACCTTTCCAGGTCTTTCTTTATTTCTCTCCATACTGGTTCATAATTGTCACTATATAAGTTAATGTTCTTTGCTGTCATCCATATTCCAAGGTATTTTACTTTTTTTGCCACATCAAAACCATATTTTAGATGTAGCTCTTGCTTTTCCTCTTTCGTCATATTCAATGCCATCACCTTTGTTTTCTGTCTATTTAATTTAAATCCTGCTAATTGTCCAAATTTCTCAATTTCTTCTATAGCCGCTGCAACACTTTCATTAGGATTTTCTAGAGTTAAGACCAAATCATCCGCGAAGGCTTTCACTTTAAATTGCTTTGCACCTACTTTAATTCCTCTAATAGTTGAAAGATCTCTTAATCTATTCAATAGTACTTCCAGGACCATGATGAATAATAAAGGGGATAAGGGACACCCCTGTCTAGTTCCTTTTGTGATGTCAAAATATTCCGTTAATGTGTTATTAATTATCAATCTTGCTTTTTGTTCTGAATATATTGCCTCAATCCCATTCAAAAAAGAATCTTTGCCAACCATCGATTCCAGATTTTTCTTCATAAACTGCCAAGATATATTGTCAAATGCTTTCTCTGCATCCACAAACATTAATACTGCTGGCTTATCTATCTTGGTTTCCAGATATTCTATTACATCTATTATATGTCTGACGTTGTCCTTTAACTGTCTACCAGGAAGAAAACCAGCTTGATCCTTATGTATCATTTCATTCAAAACTTCTTTCAATCTCTTGGACATAATGTCTGCAAAAAGCTTATAATCGTTGTTCAATAAAGAAATTGGTCTATAATTTCTGACTTCTAAGCCATCCGCTCCTGGTTTTGGAATCAATGTAATATACGCTTCCTTCCATGTATTTGGGATCTTTCCTCCTGCAAGAATATCATTCATCACTTCTTCTAAAATCGGTATCAGCTGTCCGTTTAAAACTTTATAGTATTTTGCTGATAATCCATCTGGTCCTGGGGCTTTTCCTACTTTCATTCTCGTTATTGCCTGATGTACTTCTTGCCTTGTTATCCTATTATTAAGTTTCTTTCTTTCCTCTTCTGGGATTTGTTTCAGTCCATGTTTGCTTAAATAATCACTGATCTTCTTCTCCTCTTCTTTCTTTTTACAATACAACTCTTTGTAAAACTTTTGAAAGGCTTTCTTTATTTCCTTTGGCTCCTCAGTCACTTTTCCTTCCATATTTATCTTCACTATCATATTTTGATTTTGACGTTTCCTTAATTGCCATGCCAATAATTTTCCTGTTTTGTTCGCTGATTCAAAATTTTTTTGTCTCATCTGCTTTATTTTCCATTCTATCTCCTGACTGATCAACATAGAGAATTGTGTCTGTAACATCTTTATGTTATGTTTGATTTGTTGATTCTCTGGTTTATCTATCAGGTTTTTCTCATTTTCCATGAGACACTTCAGGATTTCCTCCTTCTTCTTTTCTTTCTTTCGTTTCAGGAAACTATTTTGCTGTATTAGAAAGCCTCTCATTACTGCTTTACTTGCGTCCCATACCATATCAAGTCCAGTGTCTTTATGTAGATTCCAATGAAAATAATCTTTCAGGATATTCTTAGCTTTTACTACCACCTCTTTATCTTCGAAAAGCTCCTCATTCATTCTCCACCTAAAGGAATTCTGATCTTTGCTTTTCATTTCCATAAATATTGAATTGTGATCTGATAATGTTCGTGGTATTATCTCTATTTTACTCACCCTGGGTACTAGTTCTTTGGAGATCCATATATGATCAATTCTTCCAGAACTTTAATAAAAAAATTCCTTCAGTAGCACCTTAAAGACCAACTAAGTTTTTATTTTGGTATGAGCTTTCGTGTGCATGCACACTTCTTCAGATACCAAAATGCACACGAAAGCTCATACCAAAATAAAAACTTAGTTGGTCTTTAAGGTGCTACTGAAGGAATTTTTTTATTTTACTTCGATCCAGACCAACACGGCTACCTACCTGTTTCCAGAACTTTGATTTGGTTCTGAAAAGAATGTAAACTGTTTAAGCGTAGGATGCTTTAACCTCCAAATATCCACTAGGCCCAGGTTTTCTACCAATTCAAAGAAGGATTTTGGTAACTTGCCTTCATTCTTCCTTTTCTTTGTCCTATCCAATTCTGGTACTGTCACTCCATTGAAATCGCCCATAAGCACTATCTTTTGGTCCATATACTCTGCTAACCTTTCTTCCAAATTCTTGTAAAATTCCGCTTTGTTCTCATTCGGTGCATAGATTCCCACCACCAGCATTTTTTCTCCTTGGGTCGATATTTGGACCGCTATCACTCTTCCTTCTTCATCTTTAAACATCAGATTTGGATCCAATTTGTCTTTTATATACAAAACCACTCCTCTCTTTTTATTTTCTACTGAATTTATAAATTCTTTACCCAACCTTTTATTTCTAAGAATATAATTGTGTTTTTTCGCCACATGTGTTTCCTGAAGACAGATTATATCCAAATTTTTCTTCTTCAAAATATGATCAATTTTATTTCTTTTCACTTTGTTATTCAATCCATGTACATTCCAAGTATGTATCTTCAATGATGCCATTTTACTTCCTAATATCAGGAAGATAAGATTTTATCTAGTCTTGGTCGGGTTCTTTACTTAAATCTTTATCTTCTTCCTCTTCTTCACTCTCTGACTCTTTATCCTCTTCCTCTTTTTTCTGTTCTTCTTCTTCTGATTTCTCTTCCTCTCCTTCTTTTTTCTTTCTTCTTCTTCTTTGTGGTTTTGGTTCTTCTTCCTCTTCTGCAGTCGCTTCAGCTAGGATAACCAGGTCTGGGCTCAGCTCTCCCAAAAATTTTTCGTACTTTCTCAAGAATTTCCCAATGTCATGCATACTTGTCAGCACATGTCTTTTCTCTTTATAGAAAAACATTATTCCTTCGGGGTATTCCCATCTATGCTGGATTCCATTTTTCCTAAGCAGGGCCACCATTGCTTTATAATTGTCACGTTTTTTCAAAAATCTTCCTGGAATTTCTTTAAACACGATTATAGGCTTGCCTCCGATGATTAGCTTGTTGGTGAAGCTCAAACTTAAAATCTCATTTTTCATCTCCATTGTGTTGAGAACCACCACGCAATCACCAGGTGCTTTCCTTGCCTTGGCCTTTGCTGATTTTACCTTAATTCTGAATACATTCACAATTGTCTGGCTCACTTCTTCATCCGTCTTTCCCATCCATTTCGCCAATTCGGCAATTATCCTTGACTTAATATCTTCTCCCGATTCTTCAGGGATACCCCTTAATTTCAAATTCAATTGCCTTTGCTTCATTTCAATTAATGCCAAATTATCAAGCATTTGTTCATGTGCCCGGTCCATTTTCTTCATACTATCTTTCACTTTGTCAGTCTCTTTTTTAACCTCCTTTACCTCTTTTTGGGTCTTCTTGATTGTTTCTTCCATTGTTTTGGATCTCACCGACAAATCTTTTATTTGGGTTGATAATTCTCCCACAGCTCCTTCAATCTTCTTATCGATCTCTCCCAATTTTTTATCCATACGTTGTTCACTGTGTTTAAATTCATCTTTAATTTTTTGCCATAGAGCTTCTAAATCCTTGACTTCTTCTTGCTTTGAACCTCTTCTATCTTTTGGTGTGCTTGCTGACTTCTTTTCTTCTTTACCAGCCATTCTTCTACAAAAAAACAGAAAAGAGGGGAAATTCCCCTCTTCACCACTAGGGGGACCAGTATTAATAAATTCCTACAGTGTACCTGCAATAACCCAACCACCCCCAGATGGCGCTGTAATAAATTCCAATACCTAGAATCAACAGTTATTCCGTCTGCCACTGGGTGGATTACTCTGAAACCTCAAGTCTTTCCAGTACTTTTCCACTCCCAGAGACAGAGAACCAGCAGTTTCTAGTTACATTAAATCAAACCCTTCTAGCAAGTTCCTTTTTTATCCCTCCAACAGTCAAGTCACCCTTGGAACCTGAAACAAAGAAGCCAAGTCTCGCAACTCTTCAGCCACTTATAGGCTTAATCCACAGTTCGCTCCAATAAAACCCAAAAAAGAAAGAGAAAAGAAGCCAAATACTTCAGCCACTTGTAGGCTTAATCCAAATAAGGGAGAATCCCAGATCCGCAGTTCCCAAGCAATAAACCCCTCTTCAGCCACTTGCTGGCTTAATCCAAAGTCGACCCCCCCTTTCCAGCCTCTCAGTTGGTGGGAAACGTTTTTACTTTGTTCTTAATTATAGCAAAGAAAAAAAAGGGCAGCCTCCGTCTTTCCCCCCTTCGGTGCTGCAGCGATACAAGCAAAGATTTTTGACCCAGCCAGGGTGGCGAGGACATGGCTGACCACTGGCACTGGGTATGCATGGGCCGTGAGAGCCTTGTTTATGGTGCATTTGTAGTCTGCACAGATGCGGACCGAACCGTTAGGCTTGACAGGTGTGACAATTGGAGTTTCCCAGGGGGCGTTGGGCACCGGCTCCAGCACTCCTTGCTCCACGAGCCGGTCCAATTCCTCGTCTATGCGGGGTTTCAGGGCGAACGGGACCCGGCGGGCCTTGTGCCTGATGGGTCGTACAGCGGGGTCCAGCTGTAGGGTAATGGGGGGTCCTGTATATCGTCCCAATGCCCCATCAAAAACCCCTGGAAACTCTTTGCATATGGCGTCCACGTCCACTTGTAAGCTAGTGTGGTTCACCCCGGTAACGGCTAGCCCCAGAGGTCCAAACCAAATACATAACAGAATCCTTCCCATGGAATGTGTTGAGGGAATAGTACAACCAAGGGGACTGCAAAATAGCATTCCCAAGAATGGAATAGAAGCTGTTCAGAATGCTCAGTACAGTGTTTATTTAGGTTCCATCTTACCTCTCTGTATAATGATTGTTGTTTTTTTAAAATAATAATAATAAATTTACTGTTTTACAGTTTTAATTAACCCTGCAGATTGGCAACACATGCAGGACTACTGCTGGAAACCCGTGTTACGCTGGTGTTTTCCACACAGTGCTGGATTTGTGTATAAGCTAAACAAGCTATAGCTTAGGGCCCCCACTCTCTTGGGGGGCCCTCAAAAAAATTAAAGGAAAAAAAACCTGTATTAATTGTATTTCAGTTCAACAATTACTTTGCTAAAGCACATATTTCGTTATGTGCAAATGGCTTTAGATACCTATTAGGTCCATAAATTACCATATAGCATATATTCAACATGAAAAGCAGCGACAAATTGTTGTTGACAGAGGACAGCTGGACATATAAAGCTGGACATTACCTCCAGTAGCTTAGGGCCTCATCAAACCTAAATCAGGCCCTGTTTCCACAGCAGACTAGTAACCCTTGGAAGTTAAATATGTCCATATATCTGTAAATCCCTGGGAGCAACATCTGGGGGACACAGTTGACATGAGCACACTTTGTCCATTTCCACGCTTGGTGCATGACACAGGTCTTCACACTGGTGTTTCCCACAGAAATCCTGATGTGTCCTGCCTTTCCTTTCCCACATCCCTGGGTATCCCCATCTTTTGGATTAGGGAAGTTGCATCCCAGGCAGATTTGAGTCCCCCAGGTTCTCTTTTTTAAAAGAAGTAACCACTGTGTCTAGCTCAAACTTTGAAATACAAAGCTTGTACAGTGCTGGGAAACAGTGTCTTTTATGAGAATGAAGTAAGCCAAATTGCTTGTTGCTACCCCACTAAGGGTGTGCCTCACTTTCTTTTCTGTGGCAATCTGCTTACATGAGTAAGGCTGCAAACACAAGCATCATTCCCAAGAAATAAAATGCATTGGACTCAGCATTTTTACTTGTTTAGGACTGGGCTTCAAGGCCAGCTCCATGGAAATGGTTCTGAAGGAAAACTAGATCCCAGAAATTGCAGTTTCTTACATTCATATTAAGAGGCGGGGTCACACAAAGCTAATTCCCTTGTGGAAATGACGATGTGAATTCCTGATTAAGAGTGTGTAGCTTATCTGCTGAGGCAATTCTGTCAGTCACATTTTCTTAGCATTATTTTTTAACCATGGTTAATCTCATACACCTTCTATGGGACTTTTTCAGTAGTTATTTCTGGTGCAGATCTATTTTACGTTTCCTTCACCATTAATTTCTACCGATGTGCATGCAGGTGATTAATTTGATAACCCTTGTTCTGTGTTACAAGCAGGAGGAGGAAGATTCCGATGAAGATCACTCCCAGAGCAGCTATGAATTGTCCTCTGCCATGTCCCTCCATTTGCCTTCTGGTGAACATCTCTGTCATTCAGATGAGGAGAATGAGCCCGCCTTTGTGTCACCCCTGGATGAAAAGAAAGCAGTCAAACAGCCTGCCCTGTCAATGTCCAACTTGCATGAGGCCACAATGTGAGGACTGACTTTTGTTTCTTAAACTAAACAAAATAGCACAGTTATTCCTTAGGGGGATACGGTTTCCGACAAGATGCAGAAGTGTGGGGAACAAAAAGCACAAATGTCCCCGTCATCTCTTCGCATTGTGCTTTGAAGTGATCCTAAGCCATCTGTTCACATGCCTAATGTAACAGAGGATATATTTATTTGTTTCATGCCTGTGCTAATAGGCTTTTTATGGCATCGACAATGACCCACAGCTATAAACAGTAAATACGTACTGCAAATTGGCCTAATGTAGTACAACTATTCCTACTTCCCTAATAATAATAATAATAATAATAATAATAATAATAATAATAATAAATAGTGTAAAGGTAAAGGTACCCCTGACCATTAGGTCCAGTCACAGACGACTCTGGGGTTGTGTCGCTCATCTCGCTCTATAGGCTGAGGGAGCCGGTGTTTGTCCACAGACAGCTTCCGGGTCATGTGACCAGCATGAATAAGCTGCTTCTGGCGAACCAGAGCAGCACACAGAAATGCTGTTTACCTTCCCGCCGGAGCAGTACCTATTTATCTACTTGCACTTGACATGCTTTCGAACTGCTAGGTGGGCAGGAGCTGGGACCGAACAACGGGAGCTCACCCCGTCGTGGGGGTTCGAACCACCAACCTTCTGATCGGCAAGCCCTAGGCTCTGTGGTTTAGACCACAGCGCCACCCACGTCCTCTAGTGTAAAACTACATGGCTGTAAATCACTCTGTGTCTTGTCAGAACTTTCAATATCTATTGGAATTAATTAGCAAAATGCATCCTGTCCTAGGCACGGGCTGCAAGAGGAGCACCTGTTGAAGCTGCGTGCATATTCCTGATCCCAAATCTGTCACCTGTCTGTCACTTTAAGTGTTTTCAGACACAATTCTTTTTTCGCAGGCCTGTGCTGCTGGACCATCTCCGAGAAACGAGAGCTGATAAGAAAAGGCTAAGGAAAATGTTACGAGAATTTGAGGATCAGTTCTTTAAGCAAACAGGAAGGTAAGGCAACTACATTCATGTTTGGTCTCTGTACCCTTTCTGTATGTCGCTGCTGACCTAGACAGTCACAAATCCTGAAGAGTAGTTGCCTACAGATCTCTGAGTGAGCCTTTCCCTTGTAGTACTAAAACCCTGGGAACTTTCCTCTGGTGATTACACAAACCAAGATTTGCCAGGGATTTCTAATTTTGCCATAGCAAAGGCGCCCTTCTTTTCTTAGGAATTGAAATTGGCAGGCACACGTCATGTTCACAACTCTCTGCCCTCCACCACAAAAAAAGTTTATTGCTGAGGTTTGTAAGAATAAGAGGTATCTGCCTGCAGGAGAACTTCCTCCCTATGTGCCTGTGATTGGAAGGAGACAAGTTCAGAGGAGCCATTCATGCAGAGATACAATGGGCAGCCACTTTTGTCTGTCTGTCTGTCTGTCTGTCTGTCTGTCTGTCTGTCTATGTGTGTTGGGTTCCCAGACATCTTTATTTGTACCAGCATACTGGCAGTTTTAAGTTTGCCACAATGTACACTTTTGGGGATTACTCTCCTGCTCATTCCATGGGAGTATTTGCTGGCCATTTGTAGATGAGGAAAGCACCTATGATTTGTTGAAAAGAACACATATTAGAATAGCTCACGTACAGAGCAGACCCAATGGTCTTCAACATGTTAACAAATGTATTAATGTGTGTGGGTGCAGGGGTGCCCGACAGTCTCTGAACCCCACTGTTGCAAGCTTGCGTACAGTTCTCTCCCAACATTCACTTGCCTCTTCTTTGGAAGAAAACTCTCTGAATGTGGTTGGTTTTTTTAAATCAATTCCTAAAAACATACCTGCACTGTATCTTCTTCCCCCTTGTTATATGTGGGAACCTATAATTAAGGAGACTAACACAAAAGTCATATTTGAGCCAAAAGTGCTCTGCCAACGCTTGCTCCTTTTAAGTCCCAGCATTCAAATTTTACCACTTTACAGGACTCCCCAAAAGGAGGACCGCATCCCCATGGCAGAGGAGTACTTGGAATACAAGCACATCAAAGCCAAGCTCAGGCTGCTGGAGGTTCTCATCAGCAAGCACGATGTCTCCAAAACCATCTGAAGTCCAGTGGTTTGCAATAGTAAAACTCCTTGGTCTGGGAAAAGGAGAGAGAGAGAGAGGGTTGCACAGGTCTGGCTCTTCCTGCACAATGGCTTTGACACCTTGAAATTCTGATGCACTTTATTTATGTTCTACCGCTGCAGGTGAGCAAGAGAGTGAGAGAAAGGGGTGTGTGAATGCAGGAAGGAGGAGTGGTTGAATGGGAGGGCTAACACTTACCTGTGAGTCGTCTCTTGTTTCTGGAGCTGTTTTTCACTCGGGCAAGTTCCCCCTCGCTTTAGCCAAAAGGAGGTAATCGTATATGCACATTCAGAAAGCCGGGTTGGCGGGACTTCCTGTTTCACTTCAAAGCTCCACTGCGACATGTTTCCAGGCAGATGGTGCTAATTCAGCAACACTCAAAGGTATGGAAGGACAGTGCAATCATCCAAACAGGCTCGCCCAGGTTTTTATTTTGTCTCTTCCCACTTGGGCAGCATAGGACTAGAGAAAAAGAGAGGCATGTCAAAGTCTCTTGAGCTGCCCATCAGGTGAACTTGGAACACAATTCTAGGTAGGCCTACTAAAGCTACTAAGTCAGCATTATGAAGTGTCCTCCGCAATCTGATAGGCCTCTTTTATTTGTGATATTCCAGTGTGTAGCCTGGACAGCTTTTGTATCCCAGGATTCACTGGGAGGGCCAGAATGAAAACCATCCCTAATATTGGGAGGAGAGATGCATCAGAAAAGAACCTCTTTTCTGCCTGCTGGCCTAGGTAAAAAAAAGTACAGGTCACAGCGAAACTGTAGTTTTCCATCTCGGTTGAGGATAATGAAGGAAGGAAAACCAGCACACCCCTGCAGATGAAAACTTGACCAAAAACCCCCAGGAATGTGAGCAGCTGTCTTTGCTGGTTCAGTGTGCTCTAGAGGACCCTGTTTGCCCAAACACAACCATCAGTAATGTCAAGAATCTGACTTTCTCTGTAGATCAAATACCTGTGCAGGAGGGGACATTTTTGAGAATTTAATAGGCACCCAAGATGCAAGTTTTCATCCATCCTGCATTAGGGGGTTCCTGGTGCTCTTGTTTTCCCTCCAATAATTAACAGATAAGGACCATCTAAATCTACCAGTTTGGCAGAGGCACTTCTGACTTGATATGTATGCCACCCCTCCTGAAGTGGTGGATCCTGGGTGGAAGTGCAGGTCAAGTTAGCTCCTGCAGGATAAAGAGAGAATGAAGGATGGCTCTGATTTAGGCAACAACCTATCTTTGTGGAATGTACACAGATTGGACTGCATGGAAAGCACCACTGGTCCCTGCATCATTCAGGCTGTATTTAGGGTAGGTAGAAATTCTACTTTTCAGGTGCAGGGAACATGGGAAGAATTATGGCACAAAGGAAGAGCCTCAGATACCTAGTTCAGATACCAAATTTGGAGAGGGGTTCACACTTGGGGGGATGGGAGTATTATGGGTTTGAGGCAGGAGCAGGAGGTGATGTGGTCTGAATCAATGGTAGGTAGCACCGGAGCTTCCAGGTGTTTTGGAGTATAGTTCCCACCTGTTAGCCGTGCTGACTGGGGCTTATGGGAGTTGGAGTCCAAAACATATAGAGGGTACCATGTTGGATGCATGAGAGCACCCAGATGTTGTGGGTGGGTGTAATCCTGTGGAAGAATAGAAGTATGCAGAGCTTGTCTGAGCTGTTTGTGAGTGTGTGCTGTAATTCCATGCAAGCGGCTAAAAAAAACCCATGCAAGCAGCATAACATATGGAACTGGGTATAGAATTCCATTTCCTGACAATGGTAGCTTTTTATCTCCTTATTTTTTTGGGGGGGGGGGGTAAAAATAGGAAGGAGGCTCCTACCTCTTGGTTTGCAAAGGCATGCTTATGAAAGTGTGTGTGGGCAACACTTAGTGAAATGTCAGAAGGCAGCATGGTAACTGCATAGGATTTGCAGTGGTGTGACTTCAGGGCCCATAACGGCTTTTCCGTCACCGTGATTAAAGAGTCACAGAGGTGTGTGCAGCAAGATAAATTATGACTATTTGCGTAATGTACACAGGTTGTAGAATTCTGTTTTTCTAGGTGAAGAATTTGCCTTACTCATTTTCATTGCAATACCATAGCCTGCCCATTTCCCCCACCCAACAGAAGCCCGTGTAAATGGCAGCTATTCCTTCTGGATCCCCAGCTCTGTGAAGGTTAAAGAGGCTGTCTTCTCTACACAACTCAAGGGGTATTCAGATCACCATCCAGTTCCTGCCATGCTGGCACATCAAGGCAAGAGCGGGTCTGCTCAGGCTGAAGCAACCTTTCCTGAGCTGGAAAGCTAGGGAGAGCAAGCTAGCGGAGCTTCATTGTTCTGAAAAAAACAACAACCAGGGTCTTCTGGGTCTAAATATGCGTATTGGAGGAAGCTAACTGTAGCAGGAACCTAACTTAGGCTTTGGACGATGGGCCCAGCTTCCTGAATTTGCATAGCAGTCCTTGATTTTGGCTGAGTGAGAGGAAAACCCCAACAAGGCATTGCAACACCTGCCTTGCCAGGGAAGACGAGGTTTCTCTTTGAAGTGCACTGTGTAGAAAGTTGCAGAAGGAGAGAAGAAAAGCAGGGGAAGGAGGAGGAAGATTATTGTTCCTCATTTTACCCTCTCCTCTTTTTCCACTACCCAGTCATTATTTCTGGCTGTGTGGCTGCCTCTGCTATGGTTAGCAGGTGCCCCATTCAAGCAGAGGGGCTGCAGTGGAAGCTGTCCAGCCCTCAAGACAGCTTTGGGGGTGGGGGCCTAAGGTTGTGTGTATGTATGTGAAGCTTGCCGCTTCCCATTGCCCCCAAAGCCAAGACTCAGGGAGAGGACCCCCCCCCCACCTCCTGCTCTCAGAAACTGTGAAGGAACAATTCCTAAGTTTAAAGGATCCTCCAAGGGGGGGTCAGATTAGGCTTGGAGCTCCCTCCTTCTCCATAAACACACCCTCCACCTGCCTCCGCTCACATTATCCCTTCCTTCTGCCCCTCACCCAAAGCCACTCCTGCTGGGGTCTTATTTTTTTTTTCTGCACGCTCCCCCCCCCCCTAATTGAAGAGACCCACCACAGGCCTACCCCTGGATGTATTTTGGTGCCTAGCCTGTTCGTATGCAGGTGACACCCACACGCTCTCACCCATTTACTAATAGGAGTGATGACCTAATCGGCCGATTTGAATCACATGTATTTTACTAGGTGGATGCCATCTAGGTTTGTAAGAGCAACAAAACATCGCTTGTGTGTGTGTGTGTGTGTGTGTGTGTGTGTGTGTGGTGGAAGGGAAGGAGTCAGCAGCTTGTATTGCACATGCCGTTTGCCATTTTAGGTACAATTCCAAAAACAATGATGTTTGCAATGTCCACTTGGATCATTAGACCTGTACCTTATGAGCTGGCAGTTTCTAGATAATTATATTCATGGCCATTTATAACCACTGGTTGCAGAACAATTAAAACAAAAAGATAAAATGACAGACAGCTGGGCTTCCAGACCCAACTCTCTTGTCAATAATGCTTGGTTTAGATAAATGGGTTTTGGTGGGCCGAGCACTTCTGTGAGACAGGGCGAAGCCCACTTTCCCTACCCACTTGTGCTTGTCTTGTACAGAGTCAGACCATTTCCATCTAGCTGAGCATTGTTTACTGGCAGTGTCTTTTCAGGGATGGTTCTCTCCCAGCCCTACCTAGATGTCAGGGATTGAACCAGCGAACTTTTGCATGCAAAGTATATGTTCTGTCACTGAACTATGGTCTTTCATTTGGCATTCTACAGTTGTATGACTTTTTTTAAAAATAAAAAACTTCCTCTCTCATTGCTCCCAGTGGGAGGAAAGTTGCAGTAGCTTCAGGACTGGAATGCCCCCCTCACCCAAATTCAGGGGACATACCAGGGCTTTGTATCCTGTAGATCCAGCACCTCGTCCATCCTGCTCTGGTGCGCTTCCTGTTTGTCCTCTCAGGTGTTGCAGGTCTGGTCATGGAGAACTGCCAGCTGCTGACCTTTCAAGGCAGATCTCTCTCTCACACCCTCATGAGAGGGAGAGGGAACAAACTACAAGAAGATTCCACCTCAACATTAGGAAGAACTTCCTGACAGTAAGAGCTGTTCGGCAGTGGAATTTGCTGCCAAGGAGTGTGGTGGGGTCTCCTTCTTTGGAGGTCTTTAAGCAGAGGCTTGACAGGCATATGTCAAGAATGCTTTGATGGTGTTTCCTGCTTGGCAGGGGGTTGGACTGGATGGCCCTTGTGGTCTCTTCCAACTCTATGATTCTATGAAATCCTGTGGCGCCAGGGACACCCTCCCAGGAGCTATAGAATTCACACCTAGAGAAATCTAAAAAGCAAACAAACCATGGATTTTAAAAAGTAAGAGAGGTGGAGTGTATGACAGGTGGCTTTTTTTATCCCTTAGCTCATGGCAAAGGAGTCGGCCAATTAATTTTTCCAGGCTTCATCTCTGGCATGGACTGCAAAATGCCAGGGAGGTCCGGCATGAAAATAGCTATCAGGAGCAGGACTCTTCTGTGCATTGTCTGCCAGTCTAGTTTTTCTTTAATAGTTGCAAGTTTTTGTGAGCATGTCTCATTGTTGTTGACTTTATTCACTCATTATTCAACCACTCCAAAGCCAAAACATCAGAGTGAGTGGATCTTAAGACACAGTTATGATGATCCAAGCTGGTTACAGGTACTTTTAAGTTTTGGAGTTTTACCCATTTTGGCAAAGTCACGCAGCCTGGCCCATGGCATTTGGCTCTAGTGTTGTCGCTTGCACCCCCATTATCCCATTCCTAGAGCCTCTTGCTTTCTCGAGGAACCTTGATTACAGTGTGTGCACTGAGGAACTAAAGCTTGCGGCACTCAGACTTAAATGGCAGTCCTTGAGATGGGATGGATTAAGGTCTCTGAATAATGTTAGCAGAGGGTTTTCTAGAGTTCCTGTTTTTGCCAGAGCCACTACACCACCACCAGCAGCACTCGCTGTTGTTGAGCCCCAGCGCTGCTGCAGACAAAGGACAGTGGCTGCCAGCTGCCCAAACAGCAGCTGTGCTCTCCAGTAGTTGTGATGTTGTGCATAGATTCAAGGGATGCTGGGTTTTCTTTGGAAGCTTATTGGGGTTTCGCCAGAACAAGGCCAGTAATGCTATACTAGCAGTTCCGAAAGCTTTATCCGTCATGATCATCTCCCTTACAAAGTGCACCCAGAATTAATGGTGTTGCAAATGGGGAGTAATAGGATCAGCAGGGTTGGTGACTGTATACAAAACTGACTGTTTCCATGCCCAAACCGTTATTAAGTTACTCTGATTGTAGTTCTTCCAGAAGCTTTAGAAGCAGGTTGTGTGTTGGATGTCGCTGGAGCCGGGAAAAGGTTACCCATCACTTGAGCCCTTAACTCATAGAGCGAGGTAAAATAGCTTAAGATAATGCTGAAGCAGAACAAAGAGGTTAAAAAATAGTAATTTTGAAAAGTCTCAGCTATTTGGTGGGGTATGGGGACACTAAATATGGCATATATAAGGGAGAAAAAACTTAAACAGGAAAGAGTGGCTATTTACAAAATGACCAGGCAATGTAAAGCTACTCCATCCTTTTAAGCAGAAATTGATAGAAACCGAAATGAAGCAAAGTGAAGCAAAGTTATTAATGGCATATGCCAATCTTTATTTCTGTAGCACTTTTCCTTAGCCCAGTGCTATAATTTGTTTTGCTTTTTCCTGACAACCAAAGCTTATTTGAAAGCATGCACTTTGTAGGACCTTAATAATTCCTGTGTGATGATTGCCAAGATAGTTTATTTAAAAAATAGTGACAATAGTTTATTGCATTATGATATTTTGGATAGATCAATGTATGCAGATTATTTAATCTAAGTGTCATGGTTATGAACTGAAGGAGGCTGGGCTTCTTTTCTGGTTTACTGTGATAGATTATAAACATGGATATATTATACCCCCCACCCCACCCCACCCAGTCTTGCTGTTAAAAAAGGAACACATCTTTATAAACAGAGGTAAATTTGCAATAGATCACGCCTGAGTGACACATGAATTCCAGGGGAGAGGGGCAGTCGGCGAGTTCGCACCGCTCACTGGCAAACACAGTTTTCGGTGGCAAAGAGGTTTGAGAAAGAGCTCCAGGTAGAGATATATGTACTGTCTTTAGTGTTCTTGTTTTGTCATTTTGTACCAATGACAAGAAAACCAGGGGCATAATCCTTAGTCTTCCAGCACTGCTTCTGTAAAGGTGGGGGATCCCTGGGTGAACTGTATGTGAGGTCATTGTGCACTGCCTCTAATGTGGGGCTGAGCTTAACTGTGTGGTCCTGTCCTTGAGTGCAGGGCTTTATTTTCACAAATATCCGGCACGGGGTTGGGGTACAATCCAAGTCAGAACTGTGCAGTTAAGGTTGCGTGCAGCTTGGCCCTGAGCTGAGCTGAGCTGTGAGGGCTAGCAGGGAGAGGCCTCCATAAATGCCTCCAGGGGATCCCCCTCCTTGCGAACAGAGCTGAAGACAATAGATTGTACCTCAGCTCTTTTTGCTATAGTAATAAAAGAAGCTGTTGATTTCATGACGCCTATTTAGCCACAAAACTTGTTCTTTTTTATTTATTTCTGCTGTATGTAACGTTGAAGCATGGTTTTTAAAGAGAAAAGCAAGACAAAAAGAACTTTCAAAAAACATTTGTGGGATCATGTCACACTGCTTATATACCTAAGTGGAATTTTTAAATTTATTTTTTTTAAAAGAATGATGTAATGTTTCAGTGTAATTGGCTTGATCATTTATATAACTTTTATGAATCAGAATGGTCTCCTTCATAATGGTCTCCTTCATAAATCTGTTTTAATTAAAAGTCATGTCAGAGCAACAGGAACAGATACACAAGAATTTGAAGTTTACAAACTACATCTTTGATAAGGGAAAAATGGTTTCATGACATTATGTATACAGTTGCTATTAAAATGTATCTATATATTCTATATGATTGTATAATATTTTATACAACAGTACAAATAAAATATTTTTCTATTTATTATGTTGAAACACAGGTGGATTTTTTCCCTGCTTGTTAGCTAATATAAATAACATAAATAACACTGTCAAACAACACATTGGAAGTGCTGACATTTTTTTTCCTAGGCTGCAAGAGTTAAATCATGCTGCAATTACACCCTTTCATGCTGTTTGGAGATATCTCAGTTAAGTTGTTCAGTAGATTAAAATGAATACATATTTAAAACATTTAGAAGCCAGTAGGTTGTTTTTTTTATTTCGCTAAAGCTTGTTTAATAAGAAAATGGAACACCAATTGCAGCATCTAGATATATAAATGGTTGCTAGAAAGAAAAAAACCAAGATTCCTAACAGTTGACAAGCACTGGTGGACCAAGAAGGTAAGGAATATATACTAAGGGCAGAACTACATGCTTCACTGGCTACAGTGCTGCCAATGACATCATGCCCAGGTTGGATGGTCACTCTCCCCGACAACGCTTGGGCACACTTACCTGAGTTGCAATTTGCCATCATGCTAAGTGCTGCCCACCAACGGTTTTTGAATGTGGACAGGAGGCTACAGAAACATGAGGACAACACAACATGGGGTGAGTGTGCCTGCCCTAAATATTACACTGGGGAAGGGGAAAATCTGGACACAGGGTGCCATGGTGGTGGTGGTAGGGCTGCTCTGTGCCAGCTGCATTGTTAAGCTCTGCTTGAAGATGACTATTGAGGAATTTGATCACTGGTGTTTGCTCTTGGTAAGAACGGCATTATGCATGCGTCTGATGAGAATGGATGGCAATGGGGAATAGGCCACAGAGAAGGCTCCTAAGGAAGAGTTGGGGGGGGGGAGAGAACCACCGAATTAACGTCCAACACTGATGTTACACGTCTTGCAGCTGGGATCTTTCTTAGCATTGGCCGTTGACGAGCTCATTAGCTGGTGGCCTGTGATTTCCGCAACGGTGCCGAGGGAGAGATCCACAGGGTCAGTGTAAATCACTTCCAAGATTACATCCTGCGCGTGGTGGTAGATCATCGCCCCGTCTTCTTCAGTGCAGGTCAGAAATTTGTTATCCTGCAAGTTGAGCTGAGGGAGGCGCTGCTTACAGAACTCGTCTCCTGGCGACCCGGCGGGCGCGAGGACGAGGATGACATAGTGGTAGGCTGTGTACATGCAGTAGAAGTCCCCAAAGTACAAGTTAGTATTTGGGTTGAAAAGTTTTTCTGCCGCTATCTCAAACCTGTATCTTCCGTAGGGCGAATCCTGTGGGGGCTTCCCGGTGTTGAATTCGGTGTGGCAGCTGAAGAAGATGCCCTCCAGCTTCCCGCTGATGGGAGAGCCGTGGCTCCCGCTGTTATCCTTGACTGAAGGCTGCAGAGCGCTCCCGTGCTGCTCTCTAGAAATGAAGGATGGGTAATGGTTTATATTTACAGGGGTGAGCGAGATGTTAGGAACTTAAAGAAGCTGCCTTGGGTCAAGGAAGTGGCTTTAAACCAGATCCCTGGTCCATTTAGCTCAGTAGCAGTTGCTACCAAGGTGAACCACTGTACAGTGGTGCCACGCTAGACGAAATTAATTCGTTCCACAGGTCAATTCGTGTAACGAATTCTTCATCTAGCGAGTCCCGGTTTCCAATAGGAATGCATTGAAACTTAATCAATGCGTTTCTATGGGGGACTGGCGGCGGGGAAGGCAGGCAGGCAGGCGCTTGCTCTCTTGCCTGCCTGCCTTCCCCACCGCCTGTCACACAGCACCCACCGATCTTCGGATCTGTCCCCCGATGCACTACGGATCGGAGAAGCAGGCAGGGAGACTGCAACAGCCCGCAGCTTCCCGGACTGTTGCCATCTCCCTGCCTGCTTCCCCGAGCCGAAGCGCATTGGGGGAGGGAGCCAAATTCCTCCCCTTCTTCCCGCTGCCGCCAAGCCAGTCCCTGAGCTGAAGTGCGGCGCGGGAGGGGGCTTTTCGCCGTTTGCCTCCCCCTTGGGGGAATGCAAACGGCGAAAAGCCCCCGCTGCTGACTGCCTTTGGCTGGGGGACTGGCTGGGCGACAGTGGGAAGAAGGGGAGGAATTTGCCTCCGCTTCCCCCCCCCCACACACTGCCCGGGAATCGGACGAGGTTTGAGAAGCCTCGTCCCATCCCCGCAGTGTTGGGCGGTGGGGGGGGAAGCGGAGCATCCTCCGCTTCCCCCCCCCACTGCCCGGGGATCGGACGAGGCTTCAGAAGCCTCGTCCCATCCCCGCAGTGTCGGGGGGGGGAAGTGGGATGTCAAGCCCTCTACGATCCCCGCTGTGTGACAGGCGGGATGGGGGGGGGGAAGACAGAAAAGATCCTGCCTTCCCCCCCCATCCCGCCCGACACACAGCGGAGGATCGTAGGGGCGCCGGGCGGGTCTCTTTGCTGTGAGGAGGCGAAGCGTCGGCAGCTCAGCGCACCCCGGGCAAAGAGACCCGCCGCCATAGACGCGGGTCTCTTTGCCCGGGGAGGTGCACTTAGCCTCCGGTCGCCGCCGCCTGTCAGCTGTTGAGTGGCTTCAGGCCGCTCTCCAGAGGCACGCGTGCACCTCAGGATAGCGGCCTGAAGCCGCTCAGCAGGTGACAGGCGCAGTGGAGGCGCCCCCAGGCGCCCCGGCTTTCTCAGGGAAGGCAAGCGGGGGACACGTAGCCCGCCCGCTTGCCTTCCCCGAGAAGGCAGTCAGCAGCGGGGGCTTTTCGTCATTTGCGTTCCCCCAAGGAGGAGGCAAATGACAAACAGCCCCTGCAGCTCACTGCCTTCGGCTTGGGGACTGGCTGGGCGACAGCAGGAAGAAGGGGAGCAATTCCTCCCCTTCTTCCCGCTGTCGCCCAGCCAGTCCCCCAGCCGAAGTGCGGCACGGGAGGCAGCTTTTCGTCGTTTGCCTCCCCCTTGGGGGAACGCAAACGGCGAAAAGCCCCCGCTGCTGACTGGCTTGGTAGTGGCGGGATGAAGGGGAGGAATTCCTCCCTTCTTCCTGCCGCCAAGCCAAAGCCACCTTCCCTTGGCAGCAGCGACCGCTTTATGCTGGGCGGCAGCGGGAGAAGCGGTTCCTCTGCTTCTCCCGCCACCGCCTGGCACAAAGCCGGTTTCGCTTCCCTCGGCAGCTGCTGCCTGGCTTCAGACAGCGGCTGCCAAGGGAAGCAGCTGTGTGCCAGGTGGCGGCGGGAGAAGCGGCTCCTCCGCTTCTCCCACTGCCGCCTGGCACAAAGCCGACATCGGACGGGGCTTCGGAGAGGCGCAGCACTTCTCTGAAGCCCCGTCCGATGCTCCCAGGTGTCCATGGCGTGGTAGTGGGCCGAGAAGTGGGGGAACGGATCAGTTCCTCCACTTCTCCCCCCTTCTTCCCACGCTACAGCCCTTTGTGTTCCGCTGGTCTCTGCCGGTTGCCCCTCACCGGCAGAGACCAGCGGAACACAAAGGGGAACGAACTGCAGCGCAGGAAGAAGGCAAAGGAAGATCAGCTGAGAGGCGGTGACAGCTGTCAGCGCCTATCAGCTGATCTTCCTTTGCCTTCTTCCTGTGCTGCAGCTCATTCCCCTTTGCTAGACGAATGCCCCTAGGTTTTGCAATTGAAGGTTTTTATGACCACATTTCGCAAGACGAAGCGTTGGCCATAAAAAACCTCATCGTCTTGCGAGGCAACCTCCGATCGCAAAACCTATCCATATAGCAGAAAATTCGTCTTACAGGGCATTCGTCTAGCGAGGCACCACTGTATTTATACACCTCCTGCCACCCACAAAAGCATATACCCCTTTCCCATGCAGGAAAACAAGCTACGTAAGTCTGTAGGCACAGATCTCACATTCTAGCTACGGTATTTAAAATGGCACCAAATGTGCTTTTGGTGTACAAAACCTCTGAGAATTGCTTTCAGGGAGGGCCAGTCATGTATTGCCAGTGCCAGTGGAGAACAGATTTCAAGTCTGGAAAAAGGGTCTGTTGGGACTGGAATCGAGTATCAAGAAAGAGAGTGTGGCTGGCTGGTACACTGAATGTGGGAATTCCATGCTGCAACATTTTGCTGCAGGCACCAGCAGTAGTAGCAGCAACAACCACCTCCCTGATTCTGCAGCACAGATCTTTTCTGTGTGGGGCCAATTCCTAAGACTTGCTACACAGATGCATACAGAATGTGCCACATGGGGGGAGGGCCAATCATTTGAAACAAAACTAACTATTCATGCAAGGGCAGAGAGTTATTGACTTCACCAGTTCTATGCTACTATACTTTTAACTGCAGCCACAAGGCAAACTTTAAATATTTATCTTCCTGAAAGTTCCACCTTTCTGTTTTCCTAAAACAAGACTCTGAGAAGAAAGTGTATTCAAAATAAGATTAAGCTGCTGCAGATGAGCTAAACATCAAAACCAGAGATAAGCATCAGTAAATAAAATCCATCACCAGGTAACCATTCTTGAACGGCAGTATAGTGACATCCAGTGGCCAGTTAAGCTAATTGTAGACCATCCCCCCCCCCCCCCCGGCCACAGGTCTGGATATATTACAGAACATTCTACACTGATTCAAGTACATTAGAACAGAATAATTAGCCTGGTTCACACATCATGGTAAGCAAGGTATGGTTTATCATGAGTGAGCAATTGTGCTCATGCAGCCTGCTAAAATTGTGCCCTACTCCTCCTTTTCCCTAGTTCAAAACAAACCATGAAAGGAAGCCAAAGTTTGTTCTTGGCTTCCGCCCCTGGTCTGTTTTGGAGATGAACAAGCTATGAGTGCTGGTTAGCACATAACACAACTTCAGCACCCTGTTTTGCTTCTGCCTAGCTTGGGAAAGGGGGCAGGAGTTTAGCAGGGCGAAGCAACATGTTTTGCTCACTGATGGAAAGTCAAAGTTTGGCTTACTGACCTCCTTGCTAATTATCTGTTTGAGGAAAGGGAAGAAACAGAATCCTGTCTCCTTTCCCAAACAGGTGAAGTTGCATATGGGATTCTCAGTGGAGCGGCTGTAGAATTATATTGCTCCCTCTAATGCAGGGGAACTCAGACAGGCCATGTCAGCCCCACTGAGAAGCAACATGGGATATCTGTATGCAGAAGTATATGCATATATTTTTAAAGAGAAGTGCACAGCACAATGTTTGTTACAAGTCCCATATGTCTTTTGTACTCTAACTGAATCCCAACAATGGCAAATTATGAATAAATGACTGTATTTGAAGTTTTTAAAAGTCTTGTTTTATGCATGTTACTTTATAAAGCTGCCACCCACCTGAAGCTCTCAGAGGTGGCAGAGATTATGCAAACGAGTACCTGGCTACTAACTTCACCATGTATATCACATATTGGTAGCCAATGCTAATAAATAAAGAAGCTTACAAATAGGCAGCTTCCTTGTTCAGTATACAGTAGAGAAAACCTTGTCCTCTGCTCCGTGCAGAGATATTTTTCTTTGACAAATCCTGGTTCTCTTACCTGATGTAGTCAAAGTATTCCTTGTGCTGGTTCCGATAAAACACAGAAAATTTAAGCATGCGCCCTGCAATCACTTCCGCCTTTTCCAAAAGCTGTGTTAAGTGGACCTTTGAATAATCTGTGAATAAAAAACAGTCTGCTAGTGGGAAGCAACACATGATGTTTTCCAAAGTCCACATGGTGATGCTCTACGCTGTGGGGTGAGACACAGGTCAGTGGGGTCCCCTGGAGCGACGATCACGTTGGACGTTCTCCTGCTCTCATTCTACCTTTAGAGAACATTCGAAACACGATTCTTTCACTCAAAGAACCTGGGCAATGTAGTTACAATTCCCAGACACCCTTAATGAACTGCAGTGCCCGGAATTTATTTTGGGAGAAAGAATGTGTTCAGACAGCCACTCACATATTTTTCACGTTTTTTTTCAATGTCTATTCCATCCTTCGTCCGTAGATCTCAGGGCAGTTCACAAGATAATATATATAACACAAAAAGCGTAAGACCAAACAAACACAAAAAGACCAACCAACAACTCCGACAAACACATAGGATGTTAATTATCCAAAGGCTTGGTTGAAGAAGAAAGTTTTCACCTGGCGCCTAAAGGTGTATAATCAAGGCACCAGGCAAAACCTCCCTGGGGAGAGCATTCCACAGACAGGGAGCCACTGCAGAGAAGGCCCCGTTCTCAGGTTGCCACCCTCCAGAATTCTTGTGGAGGGGGCACATGAAGGGTGTCGGATGCTGATCTCAGGGTCTGAGCATAATTTTTTTTCTACCTAAAAACACAGGGTGGACTTCAACACCACACTGCTACAAATGTTCCATTGGTGCAAAATGCTTCATTCAGCTTGGCAGATGGGACGATTCCCCCTCTCCTCCTGCTGAGGGCTGTCCTGGGGCTTCTCCCAACCCCACAGGGACAATTTTGGGGTGCGCAGAGGTGCAAAGGAAAGGAGATGGGGAGAAGCACCATTGCTCACGTAGAAGTCCTTGCACAGGGCTCATAAGGTGAATCCCACCCATAAGGGATTAGCTCCAGACTAACACGCTATTAAGAGCTTCCTCCCAAACCCACTAATTAACACAAATCACACTAACCTCTAAGCTTTCAAAGTGTTTTAGTTCCAAGTGAAAAGCAGAAATAACAATGTTATGTTATTTCTGCTCACAGCAGCAGGAGAAGTAAATATATTATTAATATTACAATCGGTGTAGGCCCATAAAAGGATAACGTTGGTGCCTTCACACAGAAGGGAATTGCCAAAAGCAAAATAGCCTGGAAGGATGTGTGCATTGTAAAAAAAAGTATCAATTAATGGCAAGTCTGTAAAACAGTGATCTGTTGCAAACAGAAATGAGTTAAGTCGCACATCTTGAAGATGCTTCTTTTCTATGGGTGATTTGCAACTAAGTCAGCAAACCCAGTGAAATAAATGGACATACATTACTTAAGCCCATGACCCCATGAGCTGGATCTTCATAGCAAAGAGCTCACCTCCTGTACAAAATTCTATGATTTCGCTCCATTCTGAAACCATGTAATCACCATCAACTTGCTTTGATGCAGTTTGCACGGCAACGGTGTACTCAGTTCTTGGACTCAGGAACCAATGTCCACGGACAGTCATGGGCAGGGGAACAGCCTTTGCCACTAGTTTTGTGGGTACATCCTAATTGGGCAGACAAAATGGGAAGATCAGGTGCATGCAGAAATAGCAGTAGCAACAATGATCATTCTAGTCTCAAGTGCCTCATACAATTAGGCACTGTGCAATGATTTAAAATGTTTATTGTTAGGGGTGGATGAAAAAACAGCCCATTTAAATACAGCATGTCTCTCAGAACAGGAATTTCTAAATGCGTTTTATATTGTCTTTGAGCCAAGTGCAGTGCTGGAGCATTTGGAAATGCACAAAATCTATGGATAACTACGTACAAATCCATGCATTAGTCAGGTAGGTCTGAATTAGATTTGTTTGTATTGAAATCTGAAAAATACCCATCTCTTCAAGCATCCCCCCATACAAACTAAATAAATAGATTTTTAAAGTTCTGTTGGTGCCTAGGCTGCCATGTTAAATATATGAGCCTTCCTTTTTTATGGTCTCTAGTTGAAATCCTGCTTTCCTATCTTGCATTAGTCACCCCAATAAAATCAACTGAATGGTTGACTTTGGGCAATGCAAAGTATTTGGCTAGGAATCCTTCTAATACAGCAATTGCTTTCTGATGAAACTGGAATTACATTAAGGCAGAGCAGCATTACCTGCTATTATGCTAAAGCAGTGTGCATAGTTCACAAAATTTAATTTGCATTTTGAACACATGCACC